>NW_027524878.1:0-26777 GCF_052094955.1 Ictidomys tridecemlineatus
GAGATAGAACTTGAAACTGATTTATTGTGTCAAGTTTCAAAGAGCTAGCACAAACCGTGTTTGATTTAGAGTTCCAAATACATGTATCCCTATAGGAGAAAACAGAGTGAAACCTAAAAATGAAAACGGTTACTGCAAACGAACGGTTTAAAATAGAAGAACGAAATTTGGTGAGCCAAGTGGTTTTGGTGTACTGATCATTACCTGAAGGAATCATCAAGATTGGGTAAAAAAATGTTTGCTGAGATTTCAGGCAACTCGTAGTTTTTTGGAAGCTTGGCAACCCCGTTCCATGAAAGTGATTTCGCCAGTCTCTGCTTAGGGCTACATCAACAGCAAACAAACCATAGAGAGAGAACTTGAAAGTGCTTTATTGTGTCAAGTTTCAAAGAGCTAGCACAAACCGTGTTTGATTTAGAGTTCCAAATACATGTATCCCTATAGGAGAAAACAGAGTGAAACCTAAAATGAAAACGGTTACTGCAAACGAACGGTTTAAAATAGAAGAACGAAATTTGGTGAGCCAAGTGGTTTTGGTGTACTGATCATTACCTGAAGGAATCATCAAGATTGGGTAAAAAAAATGTTTGCTGAGATTTCAGGCAACTCGTAGTTTTTTGGAAGCTTGGCAACCCCTTTCCATGAAAGTGATTTTCACCACTGTATGCTTAGGGCTACATCAACAGCAAACAAACCATAGAGAGAGAACTTGAAACTGCTTTATTTTGTCAAGTTTCAAAGAGCTAGAACAAACAGTTTTCATTTAGAGTTCCAAATACATGTATCCCTATAGGAGAAAACAGAGTGAAACCTAAAAATGAAAACGGTTACTGCAAACGAACAGTTTAACCTCAAAGAAGGAAATTTGGTTAGCCAAGTGGTTTTGATGTACTGATCATTTCCTGAAAGAATCTTCAAGATTGGGTGAAAAAATGTTTGCTGAGATTTCAGGCAACTCGTAGTTTTTTGAAGCTTGGCAACCCCTTTCCATGAAAGGGATTTTCGCCATTCTTGCTTAGGGCTACATCAACAGCAAACAATGCATAGAGATAGAACTTGAAACTGCTTTATTGTGTCAAGTTTCAAAGAGCTAGCACATACCGTGTTTGATTTAGAGTTCCAAATACATGTATCTCTATAGGAGAAAACATAGTGAAACCTAAAAATGGAAACGGTTACTGCAAACGAACGGTTTAGCCTAAAAGAAAGAAATTTGGTGAGCCAAGTGGTTTTGGTGTACTGATCCTTACCTGAAAGAATCATCAAGATTGGGTGAAAAAATGTTTGCTTAGATTTCAGGCAACTCGTAATTTTTTGGAAGCTTGGCAACCTCTTTCCATGAAAGTGATTTTCGCCAGTCTCTGCTTAGGGCTACATGAACAGCAAACAAAGCATAGAGATAGAACTTGAAACTGCTTAATTGTGTCAAGTTTCAAAGAGCTAGGAAAAACCGTGTTTGATTTAGAGTTCCAAATACATGTATCCCTATAGGAGAAAACAGAGTGAAACCTAAAAATGAAAACGGTTACTGCAAACGAACGGTTTAACCTAGAAGAACGAAATTTGGTGAGCCAATTGGTTTTGGTGTACTGATCATTACCTGAAGGAATCATCAAGATTGGGTGAAAAAATGTTTGCTGAGATTTCAGGCAACTCGTAGTTTTTTGGAAGCTTGTCAACCCCTTTCCATGAAAGTGATTTTCGCCACTCTCTGCTTAGGGCTACATCAACAGCAAACAAACCATAGAGATAGAACTTGAAACTGCTTTATTGTGTCAAGTTTCAAAGAGCTAGCACAAACCGTGTTTGATTTAGAGTTCCAAATACATGTATCCCTATAGGAGAAAACAGAGTGAAACCTAAAAATGGAAACGGTTACTGCAAACGAACGGTTTAACCTAGAAGAACGAAATTTGGTGAGCCAAGTGGTTTTGGTGTACTGATCATTACCTGAAAGAATCATCAAGATTGGGTGAAAAAATGTTTGCTGAGATTTCAGGCAACTCGTAGTTTTTTGGAAGCATGGCAACCCCTTTCCATGAAAGTGATTTTCGCCAGTCTCTGCTTAGGGCTACATCAACAGCAAACAAACATAGAGATAGAACTTGAAACTGCTTTCTTGTGTCAAGTTTCAAAGAGCTAGCACAAACCGTGTTTGATTTACAGTTCCAAATACATGTATCCCTATAAAAGAAAACAGAGTGAAACCTAAAAATGAAAACGGTTACTGCAAACGAACGGTTTAACCTAGAAGAACGAAATTTGGTGAGCCAAGTGGTTTTGGTGTACTGATCATTACCTGAAAGAATCATCAAGATTGGGTGAAAAAATGTTTGCTGAGATTTCAGGCAACTCGTAGTTTTTTGGAAGGTTGGCAACCCCTTTCCATGAAAGTGATTTCGCCAGTCTCTGCTTAGGGCTACATCAACAGCAAACAAAGCGTAGAGGTAGAACTTGAAACTGCTTTATTGTGTCAAGTTTCATAGAGCTAGCACAAACCGTGTTTGATTTAGAGTTCCAAATACATGTATCCCTATAGGAGAAAACAGAGTGAAACCTAAAATGAAAACGGTTACTGCAAACGAACGGTTTAACCTAGAAGAACGAAATTTGGTGAGCCAAGTGGTTTTGGTGTACTGATCATTACCTGAAAGAATCATCAAGATTGGGTGAAAAAATGTTTGCTAAGATTTCAGGCAACTCGTAGTTTTTTGGAAGCTTGGCAACCCCTTTCCATGAAAGTGATTTTCGCCAGTCTCTGCTTAGGGCTACATCAACAGCAAACAAACTGTAGAGAGAAAACTTGAAACTGCTTTC
Organism: Ictidomys tridecemlineatus; assembly: GCF_052094955.1. Lineage (NCBI taxonomy): Eukaryota > Metazoa > Chordata > Mammalia > Rodentia > Sciuridae > Ictidomys > Ictidomys tridecemlineatus. The sequence goes on from NW_027524878.1 coordinate 2,818, forward strand.
TTGTGTCAAGTTTCAAAGAGCTAGCAAAAACTGTGTTTGATTTAGAGTTCCAAATACATGTATCCCTATAGAAGAAAACAGAGTGAAACCTCAAAATGAAAACGGTTACTGCAAACGAACGGTTTAACCTAGAAGAACGAAATTTGGTGAGCCAAGTGGTTTTGGTGTACTGATCATTACCTGATAGAATCATCAAGATTGGGTGAAAAAATGTTTGCTGAGATTTCAGGCAACTCGTAGTTTTTTGGAAGCTTGGCAACCGCTTTCCATGAAAGTGATTTTCGCCAGTCTCTGTTTAGGGCTACATCAACAGCAAACAAAGCATAGAGATAGAACTTGAAACTGCTTTATTGTGTCAAGTTTCCAAAAGCTAGCACAAACCGTGTTTGATTTAGAGTTCCAAATACATGTATTTCTATAGGAAAAAACAGAGAGAAACCTAAAATGAAAACGATTACTGCAAATGAACGGTTTAACCTAGAAGAACGAAATTTGGTGAGCCAAGTGGTTTTGTTGTACTGATCATTACCTGAAAGAATCGTCAAGATTGGGTTAAAAAAATGTTTGCTGAGATTTCAGGCAACTCGTAGTTTTTTGGAAGCTTGGAAACCCCTTTCCATGAAAGTGATTTTCGCCAGTCTCTGCTTAGGGCTACATCAACAGCAAACAAAGCATAGAGATAGAACTTGAAACTGCTTTATTGTGTCAAGTTTCAAAGAGCTTGCACAAACCGTGTTTGATTTAGAGTTCCAAATACATGTATCTCTATAGGAGAAAACATAGTGAAACCTAAAAATGGAAACGGTTACTGCAAACGAACGGTTTAGCCTAGAAGAACGAAATTTGGTGAGCCAAGTGGTTTTGGTGTACTGATCATTACCTGATAGAATCATCAAGATTCGGTGAAAAAATGTTTGCTGAGATTTCAGGCAACTCGTAGTTTTTGGAAGCTTGGCAACCCCGTTCCATGAAAGTGATTTCGCCAGTTTCTGCTTAGGGCTACATCAACAGCAAACAAACCATAGAGAGAGAACTTGAAAGTGCTTTATTGTGTCAAGTTTCAAAGAGCTAGCACAAACCGTGTTTGATTTAGAGTTCCAAATACATGTATCCCTATAGGAGAAAACAGAGTGAAACCTAAATATGAAAACGGTTACCGCAAACGAACGGTTTAACCTAGAAGAACGAAATTTGGTGAGCCAAGTGGTTTTGGTGTACTGATCATTACCTGAAGGAATCATCAAGATTGGGTAAAAAAATGTTTGCTGAGATTTCAGGCAACTCGTAGTTTTTTGGAAGCTTGGCAACCCCTTTCCATGAAAGTGATTTTCACCACTGTCTGCTTAGGGCTACATCAATAGCAAACAAACCATAGAGAGAGAACTTGAAACTGCTTTATTTTGTCAAGTTTCAAAGAGCTAGAACAAACAGTTTTCATTTAGAGTTCCAAATACATGTATCCCTATAGGAGAAAACAGAGTGAAACCTAAAAATGAAAACGGTTACTGCAAACGAACAGTTTAACCTCAAAGAAGGAAATTTGGTTAGCCAAGTGGTTTTGATGTACTGATCATTACCTGAAAGAATCTTCAAGATTGGGTGAAAAAATGTTTGCTGAGATTTCAGGCAACTCGTAGTTTTTTGGAAGCTTGGCAACCCCTTTCCATGAAAGGGATTTTCGCCATTCTTGCTTAGGGCTACATCAACAGCAAACAATGCATAGAGATAGAACTTGAAACTGCTTTATTGTGTCAAGTTTCAAAGAGCTAGCACATACCGTGTTTGATTTAGAGTTCCAAATACATGTATCTCTATAGGAGAAAACATAGTGAAACCTAAAAATGGAAACGGTTACTGCAAACGAACGGTTTAGCCTAAAAGAAAGAAATTTGGTTAGCCAAGTTGTTTTGGTGTACTGATCCTTACCTGAAAGAATCATCAAGATTAGGTGAAAAAATGTTTGCTTAGATTTCAGGCAACTCGTAATTTTTTGGAAGCTTGGCAACCCCTTTCCATGAAAGTGATTTTCGCCAGTCTCTGCTTAGGGCTACATGAACAGCAAACAAATCATAGAGATAGAACTTGAAACTGCTTAATTGTGTCAAGTTTCAAAGAGCTAGGAAAAACCGTGTTTGATTTAGAGTTCCAAATACATGTATCCCTATAGGAGAAAACAGAGTGAAACCTAAAAATGAAAACGGTTACTGCAAACGAACGGTTTAACCTAGAAGAACGAAATTTGGTGATCCAATGGTTTTGGTGTACTGATCATTACCTGAAAGAATCATCAAGATTGGGTGAAAAAATGTTTGCTGAGATTTCAGGCAACTCGTAGTTTTTTGGAAGCTTGGCAACCCCTTTCCATGAAAGTGATTTTCGCCAGTCTCTGCTTAGGGCTACATCAACAGCAAACAAAGCATAGAGATAGAACTTGAAACTGATTTATTGTGTCAAGTTTCAAAGAGCTAGCACAAACCGTGTTTGATTTAGAGTTCCAAATACATGTATCCCTATAGGAGAAAACAGAGTGAAACCTAAAAATGAAAACGGTTACTGCAAACGAACGGTTTAAAATAGAAGAACGAAATTTGGTGAGCCAAGTGGTTTTGGTGTACTGATCATTACCTGAAGGAATCATCAAGATTGGGTAAAAAAATGTTTGCTGAGATTTCAGGCAACTCGTAGTTTTTTGGAAGCTTGGCAACCCCGTTCCATGAAAGTGATTTCGCCAGTCTCTGCTTAGGGCTACATCAACAGCAAACAAACCATAGAGAGAGAACTTGAAAGTGCTTTATTGTGTCAAGTTTCAAAGAGCTAGCACAAACCGTGTTTGATTTAGAGTTCCAAATACATGTATCCCTATAGGAGAAAACAGAGTGAAACCTAAAAATGAAAACGGTTACTGCAAACGAACGGTTTAAAATAGAAGAACGAAATTTGGTGAGCCAAGTGGTTTTGGTGTACTGATCATTACCTGAAGGAATCATCAAGATTGGGTAAAAAAATGTTTGCTGAGATTTCAGGCAACTCGTAGTTTTTTGGAAGCTTGGCAACCCCTTTCCATGAAAGTGATTTTCACCACTGTATGCTTAGGGCTACATCAACAGCAAACAAACCATAGAGAGAGAACTTGAAACTGCTTTATTTTGTCAAGTTTCAAAGAGCTAGAACAAACAGTTTTCATTTAGAGTTCCAAATACATGTATCCCTATAGGAGAAAACAGAGTGAAACCTAAAAATGAAAACGGTTACTGCAAACGAACAGTTTAACCTCAAAGAAGGAAATTTGGTTAGCCAAGTGGTTTTGATGTACTGATCATTTCCTGAAAGAATCTTCAAGATTGGGTGAAAAAATGTTTGCTGAGATTTCAGGCAACTCGTAGTTTTTTGGAAGCTTGGCAACCCCTTTCCATGAAAGGGATTTTCGCCATTCTTGCTTAGGGCTACATCAACAGCAAACAATGCATAGAGATAGAACTTGAAACTGCTTTATTGTGTCAAGTTTCAAAGAGCTAGCACATACCGTGTTTGATTTAGAGTTCCAAATACATGTATCTCTATAGGAGAAAACATAGTGAAACCTAAAAATGGAAACGGTTACTGCAAACGAACGGTTTAGCCTAAAAGAAAGAAATTTGGTGAGCCAAGTGGTTTTGATGTACTGATCCTTACCTGAAAGAATCATCAAGATTGGGTGAAAAAATGTTTGCTTAGATTTCAGGCAACTCGTAATTTTTTGGAAGCTTGGCAACCCCTTTCCATGAAAGTGATTTTCGCCAGTCTCTGCTTAGGGCTACATGAACAGCAAACAAAGCATAGAGATAGAACTTGAAACTGCTTAATTGTGTCAAGTTTCAAAGAGCTAGGAAAAACCGTGTTTGATTTAGAGTTCCAAATACATGTATCCCTATAGGAGAAAACAGAGTGAAACCTAAAAATGAAAACGGTTACTGCAAACGAATGGTTTAACCTAGAAGAACGAAATTTGGTGAGCCAAGTGGTTTTGGTGTACTGATCATTACCTGAAGGAATCATCAAGATTGGGTGAAAAAATGTTTGCTGAGATTTCAGGCAACTCGTAGTTTTTTGGAAGCTTGGCAACCCCTTTCCATGAAAGTGATTTTCACCACTCTCTGCTTAGGGCTACATCAACAGCAAACAAACCATAGAGAGAGAACTTGAAACTGCTTTATTTTGTCAAGTTTCAAAGAGCTAGAACAAACCGTGTTTCATTTAGAGTTCCAAATACATGTATCCCTATAGGAGAAAACAGAGTGAAACCTAAAAATGAAAACGGTTACTGCAAACGAACAGTTTAACCTCAAAGAAGGAAATTTGGTTAGCCAAGTGGTTTTGATGTACTGATCATTACTTTAAAGAATCTTCAAGATTGGGTGAAAAAATGTTTGCTGAGATTTCAGGCAACTCGTAGTTCTTTGGAAGCTTGGCAACCCCTTTCCATGAAAGGGATTTTCGCCATTCTTGCTTAGGGCTACATCAACAGCAAACAAAGCATAGCGATAGAACTTTAAACTGCTTTATTGTGTCAAGTTTCAAACAGCTAGCACAAACCGTGTTTGATTTAGAGTTCCAAATACATGTATCTCTATAGGAGAAATAATAGTGAAACCTAAAAATGGAAACGGTTACTGCAAACGAACGGTTTAGCCTAGAAGAACGAAATTTGGTGAGCCAAGTGGTTTTGGTGTACTGATCATTACCTGAAAGAATCATCAAGATTGGGTGAAAAAATGTTTGCTGAGATTTCAGGCAACTCGTAGTTTTTTGGAAGCTTGGCAACCCCTTTCCATGAAAGTGATTTTCGCCAGTCTCTGCTTAGGGCTACATGGACAGCAAACAAAGCATAGAGATAGAACTTGAAACTGCTTTATTGTGTCAATTTCCAAAGAGCTAGCAAAAACCGTGTTTGATTTAGAGTTCCAAATACATGTATCCGTATAGGAGAAAACAGGGTGAAACCTAAAAATGAAAACGGTTACTGCAAACGAACGGTTGAACCTAGAAGAACGAAATTTGGTGAGCCAAGTGGTTTTGGTGTACTGATCATTACCTGAAAGAATCATCAAGATTGGGTGAAAAAATGTTTGCTGAGATTTCAGGCAACTCGTAGTTTTCTGGAAGGTTGGCAACCCCTTTCCATGAAAGTGATTTTCGCCAGTCTCTGCTTAGGGCTACATCAACAGCAAACAAAGCGTAGAGGTAGAACTTGAAACTGCTTTATTGTGTCAAGTTTCAAAGAGCTAGCACAAACCGTGTTTGATTTAGAGTTCCAAATACATGTATCCCTATAGGAGAAAACAGAGTGAAACCTAAAAATGAAAACGGTTACTGCAAACGAACGGTTTAACCTAGAAGAACGAAATTTGATGATCCAATGCTTTTGGTGTACTGATCATTACCTGAAAGAATCATCAAGATTGGGTGAAAAAATGTTTGCTGAGATTTCAGGCAACTCGTAGTTTTTTGGAAGCTTGGCAACCCCTTTCCATGAAAGTGATTTTCGCCAGTCTCTGCTTAGGGCTACATCAATAGCAAACAAAGCATAGAGATAGAACTTGAAACTGATTTATTGTGTCAAGTTTCAAAGAGCTAGCACAAACCGTGTTTGATTTAGAGTTCCAAATACATGTATCCCTATAGGAGAAAACAGAGTGAAACCTAAAAATGAAAACGGTTACTGCAAACGAACGGTTTAAAATAGAAGAACGAAATTTGGTGAGCCAAGTGGTTTTGGTGTACTGATCATTACCTGAAGGAATCATCAAGATTGGGTAAAAAAATGTTTGCTGAGATTTCAGGCAACTCGTAGTTTTTTGGAAGCTTGGCAACCCCGTTCCATGAAAGTGATTTCGCCAGTCTCTGCTTAGGGCTACATCAACAGCAAACAAACCATAGAGAGAGAACTTGAAAGTGCTTTATTGTGTCAAGTTTCAAAGAGCTAGCACAAACCGTGTTTGATTTAGAGTTCCAAATACATGTATCCCTATAGGAGAAAACAGAGTGAAACCTAAAAATGAAAACGGTTACTGCAAACGAACGGTTTAAAATAGAAGAACGAAATTTGGTGAGCCAAGTGGTTTTGGTGTACTGATCATTACCTGAAGGAATCATCAAGATTGGGTAAAAAAATGTTTGCTGAGATTTCAGGCAACTCGTAGTTTTTTGGAAGCTTGGCAACCCCTTTCCATGAAAGTGATTTTCACCACTGTCTGCTTAGGGCTACATCAACAGCAAACAAACCATAGAGAGAGAACTTGAAACTGCTTTATTTTGTCAAGTTTCAAAGAGCTAGAACAAACAGTTTTCATTTAGAGTTCCAAATACATGTATCCCTATAGGAGAAAACAGAGTGAAACCTAAAAATGAAAACGGTTACTGCAAACGAACAGTTTAACCTCAAAGAAGGAAATTTGGTTAGCCAAGTGGTTTTGATGTACTGATCATTTCCTGAAAGAATCTTCAAGATTGGGTGAAAAAATGTTTGCTGAGATTTCAGGCAACTCGTAGTTTTTTGGAAGCTTGGCAACCCCTTTCCATGAAAGGGATTTTCGCCATTCTTGCTTAGGGCTACATCAACAGCAAACAATGCATAGAGATAGAACTTGAAACTGCTTTATTGTGTCAAGTTTCAAAGAGCTAGCACATACCGTGTTTGATTTAGAGTTCCAAATACATGTATCTCTATAGGAGAAAACATAGTGAAACCTAAAAATGGAAACGGTTACTGCAAACGAACGGTTTAGCCTAAAAGAAAGAAATTTGGTGAGCCAAGTGGTTTTGGTGTACTGATCCTTACCTGAAAGAATCATCAAGATTGGGTGAAAAAATGTTTGCTTAGATTTCAGGCAACTCGTAATTTTTTGGAAGCTTGGCAACCCCTTTCCATGAAAGTGATTTTCGCCAGTCTCTGCTTAGGGCTACATGAACAGCAAACAAAGCATAGAGATAGAACTTGAAACTGCTTAATTGTGTCAAGTTTCAAAGAGCTAGGAAAAACCGTGTTTGATTTAGAGTTCCAAATACATGTATCCCTATAGGAGAAAACAGAGTGAAACCTAAAAATGAAAACGGTTACTGCAAACGAACGGTTTAACCTAGAAGAACGAAATTTGGTGAGCCAATTGGTTTTGGTGTACTGATCATTACCTGAAGGAATCATCAAAATTGGGTGAAAAAATGTTTGCTGAGATTTCAGGCAACTCGTAGTTTTTTGGAAGCTTGGCAACCCCTTTCCATGAAAGTGATTTTCACCACTCTCTGCTTAGGGCTACATCAACAGCAAACAAACCATAGAGAGAGAACTTGAAACTGCTTTATTTTGTCAAGTTTCAAAGAGCTAGAACAAACCGTGTTTCATTTAGAGTTCCAAATACATGTATCCCTATAGGAGAAAACAGAGTGAAACCTAAAAATGAAAACGGTTACTGCAAACGAACAGTTTAACCTCAAAGAAGGAAATTTGGTTAGCCAAGTGGTTTTGATGTATTGATCATTACCTGAAAGAATCTTCAAGATTGGGTGAAAAAATGTTTGCTGAGATTTCAGGCAACTCGTAGTTTTTTGGAAGCTTGGCAACCGCTTTCCATGAAAGTGATTTTCGCCAGTCTCTGTTTAGGGCTACATCAACAGCAAACAAAGCATAGAGATAGAACTTGAAACTGCTTTATTGTGTCAAGTTTCCAAAAGCTAGCACAAACCGTGTTTGATTTAGAGTTCCAAATACATGTATTTCTATAGGAAAAAACAGAGAGAAACCTAAAAATGAAAACGATTACTGCAAACGAACGGTTTAACCTAGAAGAACGAAATTTGGTGAGCCAAGTGGTTTTGTTGTACTGATCATTACCTGAAAGAATCATCAAGATTGGGTGAAAAAATGTTTGCTGAGATTTCAGGCAACTCGTAGTTTTTTGGAAGCTTGGCAACCCCTTTCCATGAAAGTGATTTTCGCCAGTCTCTGCTTAGGGCTACATGGACAGCAAACAAAGCATAGAGATAGAACTTGAAACTGCTTTATTGTGTCAATTTCCAAAGAGCTAGCAAAAACCGTGTTTGATTTAGAGTTCCAAATACATGTATCCGTATAGGAGAAAACAGGGTGAAACCTAAAAATGAAAACGGTTACTGCAAACGAACGGTTGAACCTAGAAGAACGAAATTTGGTGAGCCAAGTGATTTTGGTGTACTGATCATTACCTGAAAGAATCATCAAGATTGGGTGAAAAAATGTTTGCTGAGATTTCAGGCAACTCGTAGTTTTTTGGAAGCTTGTCAACCCCTTTCCATGAAAGTGATTTTCGCCACTCTCTGCTTAGGGCTACATCAACAGCAAACAAACCATAGAGATAGAACTTGAAACTGCTTTATTGTGTCAAGTTTCAAAGAGCTAGCACAAACCGTGTTTGATTTAGAGTTCCAAATACATGTATCCCTATAGGAGAAAACAGAGTGAAACCTAAAAATGGAAACGGTTACTGCAAACGAACGGTTTAACCTAGAAGAACGAAATTTGGTGAGCCAAGTGGTTTTGGTGTACTGATCATTACCTGAAAGAATCATCAAGATTGGGTGAAAAAATGTTTGCTGAGATTTCAGGCAACTCGTAGTTTTTTGGAAGCATGGCAACCCCTTTCCATGAAAGTGATTTTCGCCAGTCTCTGCTTAGGGCTACATCAACAGCAAACAAACATAGAGATAGAACTTGAAACTGCTTTCTTGTGTCAAGTTTCAAAGAGCTAGCACAAACCGTGTTTGATTTACAGTTCCAAATACATGTATCCCTATAAAAGAAAACAGAGTGAAACCTAAAAATGAAAACGGTTACTGCAAACGAACGGTTTAACCTAGAAGAACGAAATTTGGTGAGCCAAGTGGTTTTGGTGTACTGATCATTACCTGAAAGAATCATCAAGATTGGGTGAAAAAATGTTTGCTGAGATTTCAGGCAACTCGTAGTTTTTTGGAAGGTTGGCAACCCCTTTCCATGAAAGTGATTTTCGCCAGTCTCTGCTTAGGGCTACATCAACAGCAAACAAAGCGTAGAGGTAGAACTTGAAACTGCTTTATTGTGTCAAGTTTCATAGAGCTAGCACAAACCGTGTTTGATTTAGAGTTCCAAATACATGTATCCCTATAGGAGAAAACAGAGTGAAACCTAAAAATGAAAACGGTTACTGCAAACGAACGGTTTAACCTAGAAGAACGAAATTTGGTGAGCCAAGTGGTTTTGGTGTACTGATCATTACCTGAAAGAATCATCAAGATTGGGTGAAAAAATGTTTGCTAAGATTTCAGGCAACTCGTAGTTTTTTGGAAGCTTGGCAACCCCTTTCCATAAAGTGATTTTCGCCAGTCTCTGCTTAGGGCTACATCAACAGCAAACAAACTGTAGAGAGAGAACTTGAAACTGCTTTCTTGTGTCAAGTTTCAAAGAGCTAGCAAAAACTGTGTTTGATTTAGAGTTCCAAATACATGTATCCCTATAGAAGAAAACAGAGTGAAACCTCAAAATGAAAACGGTTACTGCAAACGAACGGTTTAACCTAGAAGAACGAAATTTGGTGAGCCAAGTGGTTTTGGTGTACTGATCATTACCTGATAGAATCATCAAGATTGGGTGAAAAAATGTTTGCTGAGATTTCAGGCAACTCGTAGTTTTTTGGAAGCTTGGCAACCGCTTTCCATGAAAGTGATTTTCGCCAGTCTCTGTTTAGGGCTACATCAACAGCAAACAAAGCATAGAGATAGAACTTGAAACTGCTTTATTGTGTCAAGTTTCCAAAAGCTAGCACAAACCGTGTTTGATTTAGAGTTCCAAATACATGTATTTCTATAGGAAAAAACAGAGAGAAACCTAAAAATGAAAACGATTACTGCAAATGAACGGTTTAACCTAGAAGAACGAAATTTGGTGAGCCAAGTGGTTTTGTTGTACTGATCATTACCTGAAAGAATCGTCAAGATTGGGTTAAAAAAATGTTTGCTGAGATTTCAGGCAACTCGTAGTTTTTTGGAAGCTTGGAAACCCCTTTCCATGAAAGTGATTTTCGCCAGTCTCTGCTTAGGGCTACATCAACAGCAAACAAAGCATAGAGATAGAACTTGAAACTGCTTTATTGTGTCAAGTTTCAAAGAGCTTGCACAAACCGTGTTTGATTTAGAGTTCCAAATACATGTATCCCTATAGGAGAAAACAGAGTGAAACCTAAAAATGAAAACGGTTACTGAAAACGAACGGTTTAAAATAGAAGAACGAAATTTGGTGAGCCAAGTGGTTTTGGTGTACTGATCATTACCTGAAAGAATCATCAAGATTGGGTAAAAAAATGTTTGCTGAGATTTCAGGCAACTCGTAGTTTTTTGGAAGCTTGGCAACCCCTTTCCATGAAAGTGATTTTCACCACTGTCTGCTTAGGGCTACATCAACAGCAAACAAACCATAGAGAGAGAACTTGAAACTGCTTTATTTTGTCAAGTTTCAAAGAGCTAGAACAAACAGTTTTCATTTAGAGTTCCAAATACATGTATCCCTATAGGAGAAAACAGAGTGAAACCTATAAATGAATACGGTTACTGCAAAGGAACGGTTTAACCTAGAAGAACGAAATTTGGTGAGCCAAGTGGTTTTGGTGTACTGATCATTACCTGAAAGAATCATCAAGATTGGGTGAAAAAATGTTTGCTGAGATTTCAGGCAACTCGTATTTTTTTGGAAGCTTGGCAACCCCTTTCCATGAAAGTGATTTTAGCCAGTCTCTGGTTAGGGCTACATCAACAGCAAACAAACCATAGAGAGAGAACTTGAAACTGCTTTATTTTGTCAAGTTTCAAAGAGCTAGAACAAACCGTGTTTCATTTAGAGTTCCAAATACATGTATCCCTATAGGAGAAAACAGAGTGAAACCTAAAAATGAAAACGGTTACTGCAAACGAACAGTTTAACCTCAAAGAAGGAAATTTGGTTAGCCAAGTGGTTTTGATGTACTGATCATTACCTGAAAGAATCTTCAAGATTGGGTGAAAAAATGTTTGCTGAGATTTCAGGCAACTCGTAGTTCTTTGGAAGCTTGGCAACCCCTTTCCATGAAAGGGATTTTCGCCATTCTTGCTTAGGGCTACATCAACAGCAAACAAAGCATAGAGATAGAACTTGAAACTGCTTTATTGTGTCAAGTTTCAAAGAGCTAGCACAAACCGTGTTTGATTTAGAGTTCCAAATACATGTAACTCTATAGGAGAAAACATAGTGAAACCTAAAAATGGAAACGGTTACTGCAAACGAACGGTTTAGCCTAGAAGAACGAAATTTGGTGAGCCAAGTGGTTTTGGTGTACTGATCATTACCTGAAAGAATCATCAAGATTGGGTGAAAAAATGTTTGCTGAGATTTCAGGCAACTCGTAGTTTTTTGGAAGCTTGGCAACCCCTTTCCATGAAAGTGATTTTCGCCAGTCTCTGCTTAGTGCTACATGGACAGCAAACAAAGCATAGAGATAGAACTTGAAACTGCTTTATTGTGTAAATTTCCAAAGAGCTTGCAAAAACCGTGTTTGATTTAGAGTTCCAAATACATGTATCCGTATAGGAGAAAACAGGGTGAAACCTAAAAATGAAAACGGTTACTGCAAACGAACGGTTGAACCTAGAAGAACGAAATTTGGTGAGCCAAGTGGTTTTGGTGTACTGATCATTACCTGAAAGAATCATCAAGATTGGGTGAAAAAATGTTTGCTGAGATTTCAGGCAACTCGTAGTTTTTTGGAAGCTTGTCAACCCCTTTCCATGAAAGTGATTTTCGCCACTCTCTGCTTAGGGCTACATCAACAGCAAACAAACCATAGAGATAGAACTTGAAACTGCTTTATTGTGTCAAGTTTCAAAGAGCTAGCACAAACCGTGTTTGATTTAGAGTTCCAAATACATGTATCCGTATAGGAGAAAACAGAGTGAAACCTAAAAATGGAAACGGTTACTGCAAACGAACGGTTTAACCTAGAAGAACGAAATTTGGTGAGCCAAGTGGTTTTGGTGTACTGATCATTACCTGAAAGAATCATCAAGATTGGGTGAAAAAATGTTTGCTGAGATTTCAGGCAACTCGTAGTTTTTTGGAAGCATGGCAACCCCTTTCCATGAAAGTGATTTTCGCCAGTCTCTGCTTAGGGCTACATCAATAGCAAACAAACATAGAGATAGAACTTGAAACTGCTTTCTTGTGTCAAGTTTCAAAGAGCTAGCACAAACCGTGTTTGATTTACAGTTCCAAATACATGTATCCCTATAGGAGAAAACAGAATGAAACCTAAAAATGAAAACGGTTACTGCAAACGAACGGTTTAACCTAGAAGAACGAAATTTGGTGAGCCAAGTGGTTTTGGTGTACTGATCATTACCTGAAAGAATCATCAAGATTGGGTGAAAAAATGTTTGCTGAGATTTCAGGCAACTCGTAGTTTTCTGGAAGGTTGGCAACCCCTTTCCATGAAAGTGATTTTCGCCAGTCTCTGCTTAGGGCTACATCAACAGCAAACAAAGCGTAGAGGTAGAACTTGAAACTGCTTTATTGTGTCAAGTTTCAAAGAGCTAGCACAAACCGTGTTTGATTTAGAGTTCCAAATACATGTATCCCTATAGGAGAAAACAGAGTGAAACCTAAAAATGAAAACGGTTACTGCAAACGAACGGTTTAACCTAGAAGAACGAAATTTTGTGAGCCAAGTGGTTTTGGTGTACTGATCATTACCTGAAAGAATCATCAAGATTGGGTGAAAAAATGTTTGCTGAGATTTCAGGCAACTCGTAGTTTTTTGGAAGCTTTGCAACACCTTTCCATGAAAGTGATTTTCGCCAGTCTCTGCTTAGGGCTACATCAACAGCAAACAAACCATAGAGGTAGAACTTGAAACTGCTCTTTTGTGTCAAGTTTCAAAGAGCTAGCACAAACCGTTTTTGATTTAGAGTTCCAAATACATGTATTTCTATAGGAGAAAACAGAGAGAAACCTAAAAATGAAAACGGTTACTGCAAACGAACGGTTTAACCTAGAAGAACGAAATTTGGTGAGCCAAGTGGTTTTGATGTACTGATCATTACCTGAAAGAATCGTCAAGATTGGGTTAAAAAAATGTTTGCTGAGATTTCAGGCAACTTGTTGTTTTTTGGAAGCTTGGCAACCCCTTTCCATGAAAGTGATTTTCGCCAGTCTCTGCTTAGGGCTACATCAACAGCAAACAAAGCATAGAGATAGAACTTGAAACTGCTTTATTGTGTCAAGTTTCAAAGAGCTAGCACAAACCGTGTTTGATTTAGAGTTCCAAATACATGTATCCCTATAGGAGAAAACAGAGTGAAACCTAAAAATGAAAACGGTTACTGCAAACGAACGGTTTAAAATAGAAGAACGAAATTTGGTGAGCCAAGTGGTTTTGGTGTACTGATCATTACCTGAAAGAATCATCAAGATTGGGTAAAAAAATGTTTGCTGAGATTTCAGGCAACTCGTAGTTTTTTGGAAGCTTGGCAACCCCTTTCCATGAAAGTGATTTTCACCACTGTCTGCTTAGGGCTACATCAACAGCAAACAAACCATAGAGAGAGAACTTGAAACTGCTTTATTTTGTCAAGTTTCAAAGAGCTAGAACAAACAGTTTTCATTTAGAGTTCCAAATACATGTATCCCTATAAGAGAAAACAGAGTGAAACCTAAAAATGAATACGGTTACTGCAAAGGAACGGTTTAACCTAGAAGAACGAAATTTGGTGAGCCAAGTGGTTTTGGTGTACTGATCATTACCTGAAAGAATCATCAAGATTGGGTGAAAAAATGTTTGCTGAGATTTCAGGCAACTCGTAGTTTTTTGGAAGCTTGGCAACCCCTTTCCATGAAAGTGATTTTAGCCAGTCTCTGGTTAGGGCTACATATACAGCAAACAAACCATAGAGATAGAACTGGAAACTGCTTTATTGTGTCAAGTTTCATAGAGCTAGCACAAACCGTGTTTGATTTAGAGTTCCAAGTACATGAATCCCTGTAGAAGAAAACAGAGTGAATCCTAAAAATGAAAACAGTTACTGCAAACGAACGGTTTAACCTAGAAAACGAAATTTGGTGAGCCAAGTGGTTTTGGTGTACTGATCATTACCTGAAAGAATCATCAAGATTGGGTGAAAAAATGTTTGCTGAGATTTGAGGCAACTCGTAGTTTTTTGGAAGGTTGGCAACCCCTCTCCATGAAAGTGATTTTCGCCAGTCTCTGCTTAGGGCTACATCAACAGCAAACAAAGCATAGAGATAGAACTTGAAACTGCTTTATTGTGTTAAGTTTCAAAGAGCTAGCACAAACCGTGTTTGATTTAGAGTTCCAAATACATGTATCCCTATAGGAGAAAACAGAGTGAAACCTAAAAATCAAAACGGTTACTGCAAACGAACGGTTTAACCTAGAAGAACGAAATTTGGTGAGCCAAGTGGTTTTGGTGTACTGATCATTACCTGAAAGAATCATCAAGATTGGGTGAAAAAATGTCTGCTGAGATTTCAGGAAACTCGTAGTTTTTTAGAAGCTTGTCAACCTCTTTCAATGAAAGTGATTTTCGCCAGTCTCTGCTTAGGGCTACATCAACAGCAAACAAAGCATAGAGATAGAACTGAAAACTGCTTTATTGTGTCAAGTTTCAAAGAGCTAGAACAAACCGTGTTTGATTTAGAGTTCCAAATACATGTATCCCTATAGGAGAAAACAGAGTGAAACCTAAAAATGAAAACGGTTACTGCAAACGAACGGTTTAAACTAGAAGAACGAAATTTGGTGAGCCAAGTGGTTTTGGTGTACTGATCATTACCTGAAAGAATCATCAAGATTGGGTCAAAAAATGTTTGCTGAGATTTCAGGCAACTCGTAGTTTTTTGGAAGCTTGGCAACCCCTTTCCATGAAAGTGATTTTCGCCAGTCTCTGCTTAGGGCTACATCAACAGCAAACAAAGCATAGAGATAGACCTGGAAACTTCTTTATTGTGTCAAGTTTCAAAGAGCTAGCACAAACCGTGTTTGATTTAGAGTTCCAAATACATGTATCCCTATAGGAGAAAACAGAGTGAAACTTAAAAATGAAAACGGTTACTGCAAACGAACGGTTTAACCTAGAAGAACGAAATTTGTTGAGCCAAGTGGTTTTGGTGTACTGATCATTACCTGAAAGAATCATCAAGATTGGGTGAAAAAATGTTTGCTGAGATTTCAGGCAACTCGTAGTTTTTTGGAAGCTTGGGAACCCCTTTCCATGAAAGTGATTTTCGCCAGTCTCTGCTTAGGGCTACATCAACAGCAAACAATGCATAGAGATAGAACTTGAAACTGCTTTATTGTGTCAAGTTTCAAAGAGCTAGCACATACCGTGTTTGATTTAGAGTTCCAAATACATGTATCTCTATAGGAGAAAACATAGTGAAACCTAAAAATGGAAACGGTTACTGCAAACGAACGGTTTAGCCTAAAAGAAAGAAATTTGGTGAGCCAAGTGGTTTTGGTGTACTGATCCTTACCTGAAAGAATCATCAAGATTGGGTGAAAAAATGTTTGCTTAGATTTCAGGCAACTCGTAATTTTTTGGAAGCTAGGCAACCCCTTTCTATGAAAGTGATTTTCGCCAGTCTCTGCTTAGGGCTACATGAACAGCAAACAAAGCATAGAGATAGAACTTGAAACTGCTTAATTGTGTCAAGTTTCAAAGAGCTAGGAAAAACCGTGTTTGATTTAGTGTTCCAAATACATGTATCCCTATAGGAGAAAACAGAGTGAAACCTAAAAATGAAAACGGTTACTGCAAACGAACGGTTTAACCTAGAAGAACGAAATTTGGTGATCCAAGTGGTTTTGGTGTACTGATCATTACCTGAAAGAATCATCAAGATTGGGTGAAAAAATGTTTGCTGAGATTTCAGGCAACTCGTAGTTTTTTGGAAGCTTGGCAACCCCTTTCCATGAAAGTGATTTTCACCACTCTCTGCTTAGGGCTACATCAACAGCAAACAAACCATAGAGAGAGAACTTGAAACTGCTTTATTTTTTCAAGTTTCAAAGAGCTAGAACAAACCGTGTTTCATTTAGAGTTCCAAATACATGTATCCCTATAGGAGAAAACAGAGTGAAACCTAAAAATGAAAACGGTTACTGCAAACAAACAGTTTAACCTCAAAGAAGGAAATTTGGTTAGCCAAGTGGTTTTGATGTACTGATCATTACCTGAAAGAATCTTCAAGATTGGGTGAAAAAATGTTTGCTTAGATTTCAGGCAACTCGTAATTTTTTGGAAGCTAGGCAACCCCTTTCTATGAAAGTGATTTTCGCCAGTCTCTGCTTAGGGCTACATGAACAGCAAACAAAGCATAGAGATAGAACTTGAAACTGCTTAATTGTGTCAAGTTTCAAAGAGCTAGGAAAAACCGTGTTTGATTTAGTGTTCCAAATACATGTATCCCTATAGGAGAAAACAGAGTGAAACCTAAAAATGAAAACGGTTACTGCAAACGAACGGTTTAACCTAGAAGAACGAAATTTGGTGATCCAAGTGGTTTGGGTGTACTGATCATTACCTGAAAGAATCATCAAGATTGGGTGAAAAAATGTTTGCTGAGATTTCAGGCAACTCGTAGTTTTTTGGAAGGTTGGCAACCCCTTTCCATGAAAGTGATTTTCGCCACTCTCTGCTTAGGGCTACATCAACAGCAAACAAACCATAGAGATAGAACTTGAAACTGCTTTATTGTGTCAAGTTTCAAAGAGCTAGCACAAACCGTGTTTGATTTAGAGTTCCAAATACATGTATCCCTATAGGAGAAAACAGAGTGAAACCTAAAAATGGAAACGGTTACTGCAAACGAACGGTTTAACCTAGAAGAACGAAATTTGGTGAGCCAAGTGGTTTTGGTGTACTGATCATTACCTGAAAGAATCATCAAGATTGGGTGAAAAAATGTTTGCTGAGATTTCAGGCAACTCGTAGTTTTTTGGAAGCATGGCAACCCCTTTCCATGAAAGTGATTTTCGCCAGTCTCTGCTTAGGGCTACATCAACAGCAAACAAACATAGAGATAGAACTTGAAACTGCTTTCTTGTGTCAAGTTTCAAAGAGCTAGCACAAACCGTGTTTGATTTACAGTTCCAAATACATGTATCCCTATAGGAGAAAACAGAGTGAAACCTAAAAATGAAAACGGTTACTGCAAACGAACGGTTTAACCTAGAAGAACGAAATTTGGTGAGCCAAGTGGTTTTGGTGTACTGATCATTACCTGAAAGAATCATCAAGATTGGGTGAAAAAATGTTTGCTGAGATTTCAGGCAACTCGTAGTTTTTTGGAAGGTTGGCAACCCCTTTCCATGAAAGTGATTTTCGCCAGTCTCTGCTTAGGGCTACATCAACAGCAAACAAAGCGTAGAGGTAGAACTTGAAACTGCTTTATTGTGTCAAGTTTCAAAGAGCTAGCACAAACCGTGTTTGATTTAGAGTTCCAAATACATGTATCCCTATAGGAGAAAACAGAGTGAAACCTAAAAATGAAAACGGTTACTGCAAACGAACGGTTTAACATAGAAGAACGAAATTCGGTGAGCCAAGTGGTTTTGGTGTACTGATCATTACCTGAAAGAATCATCAAAATTGGGTGAAAAAATGTTTGCTAAGATTTCAGGCAACTCGTAGTTTTTTGGAAGCTTGGCAACCCCTTTCCATGAAAGTGATTTTCGCCAGTCTCTGCTTAGGGCTACATCAACAGCAAACAAACTGTAGAGAGAGAACTTGAAACTGCTTTCTTGTGTCAAGTTTCAAAGAGCTAGCAAAAACCGTGTTTGATTTAGAGTTCCAAATACATGTATCCCTATAGAAGAAAACAGAGTGAAACCTCAAAATGAAAACGGTTACTGCAAATGAACGGTTTAACCTAGAAGAACGAAATTTGGTCAGCCAAGTGGTTTTGGTGTACTGATCATTACCTGATAGAATCATCAAGATTGGGTGAAAAAATGTTTGCTGAGATTTCAGGCAACTCGTAGTTTTTTGGAAGCTTGGGAACCCCTTTCCATGAAAGTGATTTTCGCCAGTCTCTGCTTAGGGCTACATCAACAGCAAACAATGCATAGAGATAGAACTTGAAACTGCTTTATTGTGTCAAGTTTCAAAGAGCTAGCACATACCGTGTTTGATTTAGAGTTTCAAATACATGTATCTCTATAGGAGAAAACATAGTGAAACCTAAAAATGGAAACGGTTACTGCAAACGAACGGTTTAGCCTAAAAGAAAGAAATTTGGTGAGCCAAGTGGTTTTGGTTTACTGATCCTTACCTGAAAGAATCGTCAAGATTGGGTGAAAAAATATTTGCTTAGATTTCAGGCAACTCGTAATTTTTTGGAAGCTAGGCAACCCCTTTCTATGAAAGTGATTTTCGCCAGTCTCTGCTTAGGGCTACATGAACAGCAAACAAAGCATAGAGATAGAACTTGAAACTGCTTAATTGTGTCAAGTTTCAAAGAGCTAGGAAAAACCGTGTTTGATTTAGTGTTCCAAATACATGTATCCCTATAGGAGAAAACAGAGTGAAACCTAAAAATGAAAACGGTTACTGTAAACGAACGGTTTAACCTAGAAGAACGAAATTTGGTGATCCAAGTGGTTTTGGTGTACTGATCATTACCTGAAAGAATCATCAAGATTGGGTGAAAAAATGTTTGCTGAGATTTCAGGCAACTCGTAGTTTTTTGGAAGCTTGGCAACCCCTTTCCATGAAAGTGATTTTCACCACTCTCTGCTTAGGGCTACATCAACAGCAAACAAACCATAGAGAGAGAACTTGAAACTGCTTTATTTTGTCAAGTTTCAAAGAGCTAGAACAAATCCTGTTTGATTTAGAGTTCCAAATACATGTATCCCTATAGGAGAAAACAGAGTGAAACCTAAAAATGAAAACGGTTACTGCAAACGAACGGTTTAACCTAGAAGAACGAAACTTGGTGAGCCAAGTGGTTTTGGTGTACTGATCATTACCTGAAAGAATCATCAAGACTGGGTGAAAAAATGTTTGCTGAGATTTCAGGCAACTCGTAGTTTTTTGGAAGCTTGGCAACCCCTTTCCATGAAAGTGATTTTAGCCAGTCTCTGGTTAGGGCTACATATACAGCAAACAAACCATAGAGATAGAACTGGAAACTGCTTTATTGTGTCAAGTTTCATAGAGCTAGCACAAACCGTGTTTGATTTAGAGTTCCAAGTACATGAATCCCTGTAGAAGAAAACAGAGTGAATCCTAAAAATGAAAACAGTAACTGCAAACGAACGGTTTAACCTAGAAGAACGAAATTTGGTGAAGCCAAGTGGTTTTGGTGTACTGATCATTACCTGAAAGAATCATCAAGATTGGGTGAAAAAATGTTTGCTGAGATTTGAGGCAACTCGTAGTTTTTTGGAAGGTTGGCAACCCCTCTCCATGAAAGTGATTTTCGCCAGTCTCTGCTTAGGGCTACATCAACAGAAAACAAAGCATAGAGATAGAACTTGAAACTGCTTTATTGTGTTAAGTTTCAAAGAGCTAGCACAAACCGTGTTTGATTTAGAGTTCCAAATACATGTATCCCTATAGGAGAAAACAGAGTGAAACCTAAAAATCAAAACGGTTACTGCAAACGAACGGTTTAACCTAGAAGAACGAAATTTGGTGAGCCAAGTGGTTTTGGTGTACTGATCATTACCTGAAAGAATCATCAAGATTGGGTGAAAAAATGTTTGCTGAGATTTCAGGCAACTCGTAGTTTTTTGGAAGGTTGGCAACCCCTTTCCATGAAAGTGATTTTCGCCACTCTCTGCTTAGGGCTACATCAACAGCAAACAAACCATAGAGATAGAACTTGAAACTGCTTTATTGTGTCAAGTTTCAAAGAGCTAGCACAAACCGTGTTTGATTTAGAGTTCCAAATACATGTATCCCTATAGGAGAAAACAGAGTGAAACCTAAAAATGGAAACGGTTACTGCAAACGAACGGTTTAACCTAGAAGAACGAAATTTGGTGAGCCAAGTGGTTTTGGTGTACTGATCATTACCTGAAAGAATCATCAAGATTGGTTGAAAAAATGTTTGCTGAGATTTCAGGCAACTCGTAGTTTTTTAGAAGCTTGGCAACCCCATTCCATGAAAGTGATTTTCGCAAGTCTCTGCTTAGGGCTACATCAACAGCAAACAAAGCATAGAGATAGAACTTGAAATTGCTTTATTGTGTCAAGTTTCAAAGAGCTAGCACAAACCGTGTTTGATTTAGAGTTCCAAATACATAATATCCCTATAGGAGAAAACAGAGTGAAACCTAAAAATGAAAATGGTTACTGCAAACGAACGGTTTAACCTAGAAGAACGAAATTTGGTGAGCCAAGTGGTTTTGGTGTACTGATCATTACCTGAAAGAATCATCAAGATTGGGTGAAAAAATGTTTGCTGAGATTTCAGGCAACTCGTAGTTTTTTGGAAGCTTGGCAACCCCTTTCCATGAAAGTGATTTTCGCCAGTCTCTGCTTAGGGCTACATCAACAGCAAACAAAGCATAGAGATAGACCTGGAAACTTCTTTATTGTGTCAAGTTTCAAAGAGCTAGCACAAACCGTGTTTGATTTAGAGTTCTAAATACATGTATCCCTATAGGAGAAAACAGAGTGAAACTTAAAAATGAAAACGGTTACTGCAAACGAACGGTTTAACCCAGAAGAACGAAATTTGTTGAGCCAAGTGGTTTTGGTGTACTGATCATTACCTGAAAGAATCATCAAGATTGGGTGAAAAAAATGTTTGCTGAGATTTCAGGCAACTCGTAGTTTTTTGGAAGCTTGGCAACCCCTTTCCATGAAAGTGATTTTCGCCAGTCTCTGCTTAGGGCTACATCAACAGCAAACAAAGCATAGAGATAGAACTTGAAACTGCTTTATTGTGTCAAGTTTCAAAGAGCTAGCACAAACCGTGTTTGATTTAGAGTTCCAAATACATGTATCCCTATAGGAGAAAACAGAGTGAAACCTAAAAATAAAAACGGTTACTGCAAACGAACGGTTTAACCTAGAAGAACGAAATTTCGTCAGCCAAGTGGTTTTGGTGTAATGATCATTACCTGAAAGAATCATCAAGATTGGGTGAAAAAAAGTTTGCTGAGATTTCAGGCAACTCGTAGTTTTTTGGAAGCTTGGCAACCCCTTTCCATGAAAGGGATTTTCGCCAGTCTCTGCTTAGGTCTACATCAACAGCAAACAAAGCATAGAGACAGAACTTGAAACTGCTGTATTGTGTCAAGTTTCAAAGAGCTTGCACAAACCGTGTTTGATTTAGAGTTCCAAATACATGTATCCCTATAGGAGAAAACAGAGTGAAACCTAAAAATGAAAACGGTCACTGCAAACGAACGGTTTAACCTAGAAGAACGAAATGTGGTGAGCCAAGTGGTTTTGGTGTACTGATCATTACCTGAAAGAATCATAAAGATTAGATGAAAAAATGTTTCTGATATTTCAGGCAACTCGTAGTTTTTTGGAAGCTCGGCAACCCCTTTCCATGAAAGTGATTTTCGCCATTCTTGCTTAGGGCTACATCAACAGCAAACAAAGCATAGAGATAGAACTTGAAACTGCTTTATTGTGTCAAGTTTCAAAGAGCTAGCACAAACCGTGTTTGATTTAGAGTTCCAAATACATGTATCTCTATAGGAGAAAACATAGTGAAACCTAAAAATGGAAACGGTTACTGCAAACGAACGGTTTAGCCTAGAAGAACGAAATTTGGTGAGCCAAGTGGTTTTGGTATACTGATCCTTACCTGAAAGAATCATCAAGATTGGGTGAAAAAATGTTTGCTTAGATTTCAGAAAACTCGTAATTTTTTGGAAGATGGCAACCCCTTTCCATGAAAGTGATTTTCGCCAGTCTCTGCTTAGGGCTACATCAACAGCAAACAAACCATAGTGAGAGAACTTGAAAGTGCTTTATTGTGTCAAGTTTCAAAGAGTTAGCACAAACCGTGTTTGATTTAGAGTTCCAAATACATGTATCCCTATAGGAGAAAACAGAGTGAAACCTAAAAATGAAAACGGTTACTGCAAACGAACGGTTTAAAATAGAAGAACGAAATTTGGTGAGCCAAGTTGTTTTGGTGTACTGATCATTACCTGAAAGAATCATCAAGATTGGGTAAAAAAATGTTTGCTGAGATTTCAGGCAACTCGTAGTTTTTTGGAAGCTTGGCAACCCCTTTCCATGAAAGTGATTTTCACCACGCTCTGCTTAGGGCTACATCAACAGCAAACAAACCATAGAGAGACAACTTGAAACTGCTTTATTTTGTCAAGTTTCAAAGAGCTAGAACAAACCGTGTTTCTTTTAGAGTTCCAAATACATGTATCCCTATAGGAGAAAACAGAGTGAAACCTAGAAATGAAAACGGTTACTGCAAACGAACGGTTTAACCTCAAAGAAGGAAATTTGGTTAGCCAAGTGGTTTTGATGTACTGATCATTACCTGAAAGAATCTTCAAGATTGGGTGAAAAAATGTTTGCTGAGATTTCAGGCAACTCGTAGTTTTTTGGAAGCTTGGCAACCCCTTTCCATGAAAGGGATTTTCGCCATTCTTGCTTAGGGCTACATCAACAGCAAACAAAGCATAGAGATAGAACTTGAAACTGCTTTATTGTGTCAAGTTTCAAAGAGCTAGCACAAACTGTGTTTGATTTAGAGTTCCAAATACATGTATCTCTATAGGAGAAAACATAGTTAAACCTAAAAATGGAAACAGTTACTGCAAACGAACGGTTTAGCGTAGAAGAACGAAATTTGGTGAGCCAAGTGGTTTTGGTGTACTGATCATTACCTGAAAGAATCATCAAGATTGGGTGAAAAAATGTTTGCTGAGATTTCAGGAAACTCGTAGTTTTTTGGAAGGTTGGCAACCCCTTTCCATGAAAGTGATTTTCGCCAGTCTCTGCTTAGGGCTACATGAACAGCAAAGAAAGAATAGAGATAGAACTTGAAACTGCTTTATTGTGTCAAGTTCCAAAGAGCTAGCAAAAACCGTGTTTGATTTAGAGTTCCAAATACATGTATCCCTATAGGAGAAAACAGGTTGAAACCTAAAAATGAAAACGGTTACTGCAAACGAACGGTTTAACCTAGAAGAACGAAATTTGGTGAGCCAAGTGGTTTTGGGGTACTGATCATTACCTGAAAGAATTATCAAGATTGGGTGAAAAAATGTTTGCTGTGATTTCAGGCAACTCGTAGTTTTTTGGAAGCTTGTCAACCCCTTTCCATGAAAGTGATTTTAGCCACTCTCTGCTTAGGGCTACATCAACAGCAAACAAACCATAGAGATAGAACTTGAAACTGCTTTATTGTGTTAAGTTTCAAAGAGCTAGCACAAACCGTGTTTGATTTAGAGTTCCAAATACATGTATCCCTATAGGAGAAAACAGAGTGAAACCTAAAAATGAAAACGGTTACTGCAAACGAACGGTTTAACCTAGAAGAACCAAATTTGGTGAGCCAAGTGGTTTTGGTGTACTGATCATTACCTGAAAGAATCATCAAGATTGGGTGAAAAAATGTCTGCTGAGATTTCAGGAAACTCGTAGTTTTTTGGAAGCTTGTCAACCTCTTTCAATGAAAGTGATTTTCGCCAGTCTCTGCTTAGGGCTACATCAACAGCAAACAAAGCATAGAGATAGCACTGAAATCTGCTTTATTGTGTCAAGTTTCAAAGAACTAGAACAAACCGTGTTTGATTTAGAGTTCCAAATACATGTATCCCTATAGGAGAAAACAGAGTGAAACCTAAAAATGAAAACGGTTACTGCAAACGAACGGTTTAAACTAGAAGAACGAAATTTGGTGAGCCAAGTGGTTTTGGTGTACTGATCATTAC
>NW_027524879.1:0-26771 GCF_052094955.1 Ictidomys tridecemlineatus
ATAGAACTTGAAACTGCTTTATTGTGTCAAGTTTCAAAGAGCTAGTACAAACCGTCTGTCATTTAGAGTTCCAAATACATGTATCCCTATAGGAGAAAACAAAGTGAAACCTAAAAATGAAAACGGTTACTGCAAACGAACGGTTTAACCTAGAAGAACGAAATTTGGTGAGCCAAGTGGTTTTGGTGTACTGATCATTACCTGAAAGAATCATCAAGATTGGGTGAAAAAATGTTTGCACAGATTTCAGGCAACTCGTAGTTTTTTGGAAGCTTGGCAACCCTTTTCCATCAAAGTGATTTTCGCCAGTCTCTGCTTAGGGCTACATTAACAGCAAACAAACCATAGAGATAGAACTTGAAACTGCTTTATTGTGTCAAGTTTCAAAGAGCTAGCACAAACCGTGTTTGATTTAGAGTTCCAAATACATGTATCCCTATAGGAGAAAACAGATTGAAACCTAAAAATGAAAACGGTTACTGCAAAGGATTGGTCTAACCTAGAAGAACAAAATTTGGTGAGCCAAGTGGTTTTGGTGTACTGATCATTACCTGAAAGAATCATCAAGATTGGGTGAAAAAATGTTTGCTGAGATTTCAGGGAACTCGTAGTTTTTTTAAGCTTGGTAACCCCTTTCCATCAAAGTGATTTTCGCCAGTCTCTGCTTAGGGCTACATCAACAGCAAACAAACCATAGAGATAGAACTTGAAACTGCTTTATTGTGTCAAATTTCAAAGAGCTAGTACAAACCGTCTGTCATTTAGAGTTCCAAATACATGTATCCCTATAGGAGAAAACAGAGTGAAACCTAAAAATGAAAACGGTTTCTGCAAACGAACGGTTTAACCTAGAAGAACGAAATTTGGTGAGCCAAGTGGTTTTGGTGTACTGATCATTACCTGAAAGAATCAGCAAGATTGGGTGAAAAAATGTTTGCTGAGATTTCAGGCAACTCGTAGTTTTCTGGAAGCTTGGCAACCTCTTTCCATCAAATGATTTTCGCCAGTCTCTGCTTAGGGCTACATCAACAGCAAACAAACCATAGAGATAGAACTTGAAACTGCTTTATTGTGTCAAGTTTCAAGGAGCTAGCACAAACCGTGTTTGATTTAGAGTTCCAAATACATGTATCCTTATAGGAGAAAACAGAGTGAAACCTAAAAATGAAAACGGTTACTGCAAACGAACGGTTTAACCTAGAAGAACGAAATTTGGTGAGCCAAGTGGTTTTGGTGTACTGATCATTACCTGAAAGAATCATCAAGATTGGGTGAAAAAATGTTTGCTGATATTTCAGGGAACTCGTAGTTTTTTGGAAGCTTGGCAACCTTTTTTTATCAAAGTGGTTTTCGCCAGTCTCTGCTTAGGGCTACATCAACAGCAAAGAAACCATAGAGATAGAACATGAAACTGCTTTATTGTGTCAAGTTTCAAAGAGCTAGGACAAACCGTGTTTGATTTAGAGTTCCAAATACATGTATCCCTATAGGAGAAAACAGAGTGAAACCTAAAAATTAAAACGGTTACTGCAAACGAACGGTTTAACCTAGAAGAACGAAATTTGGTGAGCCAAGTGGTTTTGGTGTACTGATCATTACCTGAAAGAATCATCAAGACTGGGTGAAAAAATGTTTGCTGAGATTTCAGGCAACTCGTAGTTTTTTGGAAGCTTGGCAACCCCTTTGCATCAACGTGATTTTCGCCAGTGTCTGCTTAGGGCTACATTAACAGCAAAAAAACCATAGAGATAGAACTTGAAACCGCTTTATTGTGTCAACTTTCAAAGAGCTAGCACAAACCGTGTTTGATTTAGAGTTCCAAATAAATGTATCCCTATATGAGAAAACAGAGTCAAACCTAAAAATGAAAACGGTTACTGCAAAGGAACGGATTAACCTAGAAGAACGAAATTCGGTGAGCCAAGTGGTTTTGGTGTACTGATCATTACCTGAAAGAATCATCAAGATTGGGTGAAAAAATGTTTGCTGAGATTTCAGGCAACTCGTAGTTTTTTGGAAGCTTGGCAACCCCTTTCCATCAAAGTGATTTTCGCCAGTCTCTGCTTAGGGCTACATCAACAGCAAACAAACCATAGAGATAGAACTTGAAACTCTTTTATTGTGTCAAATTTCAAAGAGCTAGTACAAACCGTCTGTCATTTTGAGTTCCAAATACATGTATCCCTATAGGAGAAAACAGTGTGAAACCTAAATATGAAAACGGTTACTGCAAACGAACGGTTTAACCTAGAAGAACGAAATTTGGTGAGCCAAGTGGTTTTGGTGTACTGATCATTACCTGAAAGAATCATCAAGATTGGGTGAAAAAATGTTTGCTGAGATTTCAGGCAACTCGTAGTTTTTTGAAAGCTTGGCAACCCCTTTCCATCTAAGTGAGTTTCACCAGTCTCTGCTTAGGGCTACATCAACAGGAAACAAACCATAGAGATAGAACTTGAAACTGCTTTATTTTGTCAAGTTTCAAAGAGCTAGCACAAACCGTGTTTTATTTAGAGTTCCAAATACATGTATCCCTATAGGAGAAAACAGAGTGAAACCTAAAGATGAAAACGGTTACTGCAAACGAACGGTTTAACCTAGAAGAACGAAATTTGAAGAGCCATGTGGTTTTGGTGTACTGATCATTACCTGAAAGAATAATCAAGATTGGGTGAAAAAATATTTGCTGAGATTTCAGGCAACTCGTAGTTTTTTGGAAGCTTGGCAACCCCTTTCCATCAAAGTGATTTTTGCCAGTCTCTGCTTAGTGCTACAACAACAGCAAACAAACCATAGAGATAGAACTTGAAACTGCTTTATTGTGTCAAGTTTCAAAGAGCTAGCACAAACCGTGTTTGATTTAGAGTTCCAAATACATGTATCCCTATAGGAGAAAACAGAGTGAAACCTAAAAATGAAAACGTTTACTGCAAACGAACGGTTTAACCTAGAAGAACGAAATTTGGTGAGCCAAGTGGTTTTGGTGTACTGATCATTACCTGAAAGAATCATCAAGATTAGGTGAAAAAATGTTGGCTGAGATTTCAGGCAACTCGTAGTTTTTTGGAAGCTTGGCAACCCCTTTCCATCAAAGTGATTTTCGCAAGTCTCTGCTTAGGGCTACAGCAACAGCAAACAAACCATAGAGATAGAACTTGAAACTGCTTTATTGTGTCAAGTTTCAAAGAGCTAGCACAAACCGTGTTTGATATAGAGTTCCAAATACATGTATCCCTATAGGAGAAAACAGAGTGAAACCTAAAAATGGAAAGGGTTACTGCAAACGAACGGTTTAACCTAGAAGAACGAAATGTGGTGAGCCAAGTGGTTTTGGTGTACTGATCATTACCTGAAAGAATCATCAAGATTGGGTGTAAAAATGTTTGCTGAGATTTCAGGAAACTCGTAGTTTTTTGGAAGCTTGGCAACCCCTTTCCATCAAAGTGATTTTCGCCAGTCTCTGCTTAGGGCTACAACAACAGCAAACAAACCATAGAGATAGAACTTGAAACTGCTTTATTGTGTCACGTTTCAAAGAGCTAGCAAAACCGTGTTTGATTTAGAGTTCCAAATACATGTATCCCTATAGGAGAAAACAGAGTGAAACCTAAAAATGAAAACGGTTACTGCAAACGAACGGTTTAACCTAGAAGAACGAAATTTGGTGAGCCAAGTGGTTTTGGTGTACTGATCATTACCTGAACGAATCATCAAGATTGGGTGAAAAAATGTTTGCTGAGATTTCAGGCAACTCGTAGTTTTTTGGAAGCT
This sequence comes from Ictidomys tridecemlineatus, assembly GCF_052094955.1. Lineage (NCBI taxonomy): Eukaryota > Metazoa > Chordata > Mammalia > Rodentia > Sciuridae > Ictidomys > Ictidomys tridecemlineatus. Next base: position 3,772 of record NW_027524879.1, read on the forward strand.
TGGCAACCTCTTTCCATCAAATGATTTTCGCCAGTCTCTGCTTAGGGCTACATCAACAGCAAACAAACCATAGAGATAGAACTTGAATCTGCTTTATTGTGTCAAGTTTCAAAGAGCTAGCACAAATCGTGTTTGATTTAGAGTTCCAAATACATGTATCCCTATAGGAGAAAACAGAGTGAAACCTAAAAATGAAAACGGTTAAAGCAAACGAACATTTTAACCTAGAAAGAACGAAATTTGGTGAGCCAAGTGGTTTTGGTGTACTGATCATTACCTGAAAGAATCATCAAGATTGGGTGAAAAAATGTTTGCTGAGATTTCAGGCAACTCGTAGTTTTTTGGAAGCTTGGCAACCCCTTTCCATCAAAGTGATTTTCGCCAGTCTCTGCTTAGGGCTACATCAACAGCAAACAAACCATAGAGATAGAGCTTGAAACTGCTTTATTGTGTCAAGTTTCAAAGAGCTAGTACAAACCGTCTGTCATTTAGAGTTCCAAATACATGTATCCCTACAGGAGAAAACACAGTGAAACCTAAAAATGAAAACGGTTACTGCAAACGAAGGGTTTAACCTAGAAGAACGAAATTTGGTGAGCCAAGTGGTTTTGGTGTACTGATCATTACCTGAAAGAATCATCAAGATATGTGAAAAAATGTTTGCTGAGATTTCAGGCAACTCGTAGTTTTTTGAAAGCTTGGCAACCCCTTTCCATCAAAGTGATTTTCGCCAGTCTCTGCTTAGGGCTACATCAACAGCAAACAAACCATAGAGATAGAACTTGAAACTGCTTTATTGTTTCAAGTTTCAAAGAGCTAGAACAAACCGTGTTTGATTTAGAGTTCCAAATACATGTATCCCTATAGGAGAAAACAGAGTGAAACCTAAAAATGAAAACGGTTACTGCAAACGAACGGTTTAACCTAGAAGAACGAAATTTGGTGATCCAAGTGGTTTTGATGTACTGATCATTACCTGAAAGAATCATCAAGATTGGGTGAAAAAATGTTTGCTGAGATTTCAGGCAACTCGTAGTTATTTGGAAGCTTTGCAACCCCTTTCAATCAAAGTGATTTTCGCCAGTCTCTGCTTAGGGCTACATCAACAGCAAACAAACCATAGAAATAGTACTTGAAACTGCTTTATTGTGTCAAGTTTCAAAGAGCTAGCACAAACCGTCTTTCATTTAGAGTTCCAAATACATGTATCCCTATAGGAGAAAACAGATTGAAACCTAAAAATGAAAACGGTTACTGCAAACGATTGGTCTAACCTAGAAAAACAAAATTTGGTGAGCCAAGTGGTTTTGGTGTACTGATCATTACCTGAAAGAATCATCAAGATTGGGTGAAAAAATGTTTGCTGAGATTTCAGGGAACTCGTAGTTTTTTGGAAGCTTGGTAACCCCTTTCCATCAAAGTGATTTTCGCCAGTCTCTGCTTAGGGCTACATCAACAGCAAACAAACCATAGAGATAGAACTTGAAACTGCTTTATTGTGTCAAATTTCAAAGAGCTAGTACAAATGGTCTGTCATTTAGAGTTCCAAATACATGTATCCCTATAGGAGAAAACAGAGTGAAACCTAAAAATGAAAACGGTTTCTGCAAACGAACGGTTTAACCTAGAAGAACGAAATTTGGTGAGCCAAGTGGTTTTGGTGTACTGATCATTACCTGAAAGAATCAGCAAGATTGGGTGAAAAAATGTTTGCTGAGATTTCAGGCAACTCGTAGTTTTCTGGAAGCTTGGCAACCTCTTTCTATCAAATGATTTTCGCCAGTCTCTGCTTAGGGCTACATCAACAGCAAACAAACCATAGAGATAGAACTTGAAACTGCTTTATTGTGTCAAGTTTCAAGGAGCTAGCACAAACCGTGTTTGATTTAGAGTTCCAAATACATGTATCCTTATAGGAGAAAACAGAGTGAAACCTAAAAATGAAAACGGTTACTGCAAACGAACGGTTTAACCTAGAAGAACGAAATTTGGTGAGCCAAGTGGTTTTGGTGTACTGATCATTACCTGAAAGAATCATCAAGATTGGGTGAAAAAATGTTTGCTGAGATTTCAGGCAACTCGTAGTTTTTTGAAAGCTTGGCAACCCTTTCCATCTAAGTGAGTTTCACCAGTCTCTGCTTAGGGCTACATCAACAGGAAACAAACCATAGAGATAGAACTTGAAACTGCTTTATTTTGTCAAGTTTCAAAGAGCTAGCACAAACCGTGTTTTATTTAGAGTTCCAAATACATGTATCCCTATAGGAGAAAACAGAGTGAAACCTAAAGATGAAAACGGTTACTGCAAACGAACGGTTTAACCTAGAAGAACGAAATTTGAAGAGCCATGTGGTTTTGGTGTACTGATCATTACCTGAAAGAATAATCAAGATTGGGTGAAAAAATATTTGCTGAGATTTCAGGCAACTCGTAGTTTTTTGGAAGCTTGGCAACCCCTTTCCATCAAAGTGATTTTTGCCAGTCTCTGCTTAGTGCTACAACAACAGCAAACAAACCATAGAGATAGAACTTGAAACTGCTTTATTGTGTCAAGTTTCAAAGAGCTAGCACAAACCGTGTTTGATTTAGAGTTCCAAATACATGTATCCCTATAGGAGAAAACAGAGTGAAACCTAAAAATGAAAACGTTTACTGCAAACGAACGGTTTAACCTAGAAGAACGAAATTTGGTGAGCCAAGTGGTTTTGGTGTACTGATCATTACCTGAAAGAATCATCAAGATTAGGTGAAAAAATGTTGGCTGACATTTCAGGCAACTCGTAGTTTTTTGGAAGCTTGGCAACCCCTTTCCATCAAAGTGATTTTCGCCAGTCTCTGCTTAGGGCTACAGCAACAGCAAACAAACCATAGAGATAGAACTTGAAACTGCTTTATTGTGTCAAGTTTCAAAGAGCTAGCACAAACCGTGTTTGATATAGAGTTCCAAATACATGTATCCCTATAGGAGAAAACAGAGTGAAACCTAAAAATGGAAAGGGTTACTGCAAACGAACGGTTTAACCTAGAAGAACGAAATGTGGTGAGCCAAGTGGTTTTGGTGTACTGATCATTACCTGAAAGAATCATCAAGATTGGGTGTAAAAATGTTTGCTGAGATTTCAGGAAACTCGTAGTTTTTTGGAAGCTTGGCAACCCCTTTCCATCAAAGTGATTTTCGCCAGTCTCTGCTTAGGGCTACAACAACAGCAAACAAACCATAGAGATAGAACTTGAAACTGCTTTATTGTGTCACGTTTCAAAGAGCTAGCAAAACCGTGTTTGATTTAGAGTTCCAAATACATGTATCCCTATAGGAGAAAACAGAGTGAAACCTAAAAATGAAAACGGTTACTGCAAACGAACGGTTTAACCTAGAAGAACGAAATTTGGTGAGCCAAGTGGTTTTGGTGTACTGATCATTACCTGAACGAATCATCAAGATTGGGTGAAAAAATGTTTGCTGAGATTTCAGGCAACTCGTAGTTTTTTGGAAGCTTGGCAACCTCTTTCCATCAAATGATTTTCGCCAGTCTCTGCTTAGGGCTACATCAACAGCAAACAAACCATAGAGATAGAACTTGAATCTGCTTTATTGTGTCAAGTTTCAAAGAGCTAGCACAAATCGTGTTTGATTTAGAGTTCCAAATACATGTATCCCTATAGGAGAAAACAGAGTGAAACCTAAAAATGAAAACGGTTAAAGCAAACGAACATTTTAACCTAGAAAGAACGAAATTTGGAGAGCCAAGTGGTTTTGGTGTACTGATCATTACCTGAAAGAATCATCAAGATTGGGTGAAAAAATGTTTGCTGAGATTTCAGGCAACTCGTAGTTTTTTTGGAAGCTTGGCAACCCCTTTCCATCAAAGTGATTTTCGCCAGTCTCTGCTTAGGGCTACATCAACAGCAAACAAACCATAGAGATAGAGCTTGAAACTGCTTTATTGTGTCAAGTTTCAAAGAGCTAGTACAAACCGTCTGTCATTTAGAGTTCCAAATACATGTATCCCTACAGGAGAAAACACAGTGAAACCTAAAAATGAAAACGGTTACTGCAAACGAAGGGTTTAACCTAGAAGAACGAAATTTGGTGAGCCAAGTGGTTTTGGTGTACTGATCATTACCTGAAAGAATCATCAAGATATGTGAAAAAATGTTTGCTGAGATTTCAGGCAACTCGTAGTTTTTTGAAAGCTTGGCAACCCCTTTCCATCAAAGTGATTTTTCGGTTTTGCAAGTCTCTGCTTAGGGCTACATCAACAGCAAACAAACCATAGAGATAGAACTTGAAACTGCTTTATTGTGTCAAGTTTCAAAGAGCTAGAACAAACCGTGTTTGATTTAGAGTTCCAAATACATGTATCCCTATAGGAGAAAACAGAGTGAAACCTAAAAATGAAAACGGTTACTGCAAACGAACGGTTTAACCTAGAAGAACGAAATTTGGTGATCCAAGTGGTTTTGATGTACTGATCATTACCTGAAAGAATCATCAAGATTGGGTGAAAAAATGTTTGCTGAGATTTCAGGCAACTCGTAGTTATTTGGAAGCTTTGCAACCCCTTTCAATCAAAGTGATTTTCGCCAGTCTCTGCTTAGGGCTACATCAACAGCAAACAAACCATAGAAATAGTACTTGAAACTGCTTTATTGTGTCAAGTTTCAAAGAGCTAGCACAAACCGTCTTTCATTTAGAGTTCCAAATACATGTATCCCTATAGGAGAAAACAGATTGAAACCTAAAAATGAAAACGGTTACTGCAAACGATTGGTCTAACCTAGAAAAACAAAATTTGGTGAGCCAAGTGGTTTTGGTGTACTGATCATTACCTGAAAGAATCATCAAGATTGGGTGAAAAAATGTTTGCTGAGATTTCAGGGAACTCGTAGTTTTTTGGAAGCTTGGTAACCCCTTTCCGATTTTCGCCAGTCTCTGCTTAGGGCTACATCAACAGCAAACAAACCATAGAGATAGAACTTGAAACTGCTTTATTGTGTCAAATTTCAAAGAGCTAGTACAAACGGTCTGTCATTTAGAGTTCCAAATACATGTATCCCTATAGGAGAAAACAGAGTGAAACCTAAAAATGAAAACGGTTTCTGCAAACGAACGGTTTAACCTAGAAGAACGAAATTTGGTGAGCCAAGTGGTTTTGGTGTACTGATCATTACCTGAAAGAATCAGCAAGATTGGGTGAAAAAATGTTTGCTGAGATTTCAGGCAACTCGTAGTTTTCTGGAAGCTTGGCAACCTCTTTCCATCAAATGATTTTCGCCAGTCTCTGCTTAGGGCTACATCAACAGCAAACAAACCATAGAGATAGAACTTGAAACTGCTTTATTGTGTCAAGTTTCAAGGAGCTAGCACAAACCGTGTTTGATTTAGAGTTCCAAATACATGTATCCTTATAGGAGAAAACAGAGTGAAACCTAAAAATGAAAACGGTTACTGCAAACGAACGGTTTAACCTAGAAGAACGAAATTTGGTGAGCCAAGTGGTTTTGGTGTACTGATCATTACCTGAAAGAATCATCAAGATTGGGTGAAAAAATGTTTGCTGATATTTCAGGGAACTCGTAGTTTTTTGGAAGCTTGGCAACCTTTTTTTATCAAAGTAGTTTTCGCCAGTCTCTGCTTAGGGCTACATCAACAGCAAAGAAACCATAGAGATAGAACATGAAACTGCTTTATTGTGTCAAGTTTCAAAGAGCTAGGACAAACCGTGTTTGATTTAGAGTTCCAAATACATGTATCCCTATAGGAGAAAACAGAGTGAAACCAAAAATTAAAACGGTTACTGCAAACGAACGGTTTAACCTAGAAGAACGAAATTTGGTGAGCCAAGTGGTTTTGGTGTACTGATCATTACCTGAAAGAATCATCAAGATTGGGTGAAAAAATGTTTGCTGAGATTTCAGGCAACTCGTAGTTTTTTGGAAGCTTGGCAACCCCTTTGCATCAAAGTGATTTTCGCCAGTCTCTGCTTAGGGCTACATTAACAGAAAAAAAACCATAGAGATAGAACTTGAAACCGCTTTATTGTGTCAACTTTCAAAGAGCTAGCACAAACCGTGTTTGATTTAGAGTTCCAAATAAATGTATCCCTATATGAGAAAACAGAGTCAAACCTAAAAATGAAAACAGTTACTGCAAAGGAACGGATTAACCTAGAAGAACGAAATTCGGTGAGCCAAGTGGTTTTGGTGTACTGATCATTACCTGAAAGAATCATCAAGATTGGGTGAAAAAATGTTTGCTGAGATTTCAGGCAACTCGTAGTTTTTTGGAAGCTTGGCAACCCCTTTCCATCAAAGTGATTTTCGCCAGTCTTTGCTTAGGGCTACATCAACAGCAAACAAACCATAGAGATAGAACTTGAAACTGCTTTATTGTGTCAAGTTTCAAAGAGCTAGCACAAACCGTGTTTAATTTAGAGTTCCAAATACATATATCCCTATAGGAGAATACAGAGTGAAACCTAAAAATGTAATCGGTTACAGCAAACGAACGGTTTAACCTAGGAGAACGAAATTTGGTGAGCCAAGTGGTTTTGGTGTACTGATCATTACCTGAAAGAATCATCAAGATTGGGTGAAAAAATGTTTACTGAGATTTCAGGGAACTCGTAGTTTTTTGGAAGCTTGGCAACCCCTTTCCATCAAAGTGATTTTCGCCAGTCTCTGCTTAGGGCTACATCAACAGCAAACAAACCATAGAGATAGAACTTGAAACTGCTTTATTGTGTCAAGTTTCAAAGAGCTAGCACAAACCGTGTTTGATTTAGCGTTCCAAATACATGTATCCCTATAGGAGAAAACAGAGTGAAACCTAAAAATGAAAACGGTTAATGCAAATGAACGGTTTAACCTAGAAGAACGAAATTTGGTGAGCCAAGTGGTTTTGGTGTACTGATCATTATCTGAAAGAATCATCAAGATATGGTGAACAAATATTTGCTGAGATTTCAGGCAACTCGTAGTTTTTTGGAAGCTTGGCAACCCCTTTCCATCAAAGTGATTTTCGCCAGTCTCTGCTTAGGGCTACATCAACAGCAAACAAACCATAGAGATAGAACTTGAAACTGCTTTATTGTGTCAAGGTTCAAAGAGCTAGCACAAACCGTGTTTGATTTAGAGTTCCAAATACATGTATCCCTATAGGAGAAAACAGACTGAAACCTAAAAATGAAAACGGTTACTGCAAACGAGCGGTTTAACCTAGAAGAACGAAATTTGGTGAGCCAAGTGGTTTTGGTGTACTGATCATTACCTGAAAGAATCATCAAGATATGTGAAAAAATGTTTGCTGAGATTTCAGGCAACTCGTAGTTTTTTGGAAGCTTGGCAACCCCTTTCCATCAAAGTGATTTTCGCCAGTCTCTGCTTAGGGCTACATCAACAGCAAACAAACCATAGAGATAGAACTTGAAACTGCTTTATTGTGTCAAGTTTCAAAGAGCTAGAACAAACCGTGTTTGATTTAGAGTTCCAAATACATGTATCCCTATAGAAGAAAACAGAGTGAAACCTAAAAATGAAAACGGTTACTGCAAACGAAGGGTTTAACCTAGAAGAACGAAATTTGGTGATCCAAGTGGTTTTGATGTACTGATCATTACCTGAAAGAATCATCAAGATTGGGTGAAAAAATGTTTGCTGAGATTTCAGGCAACTCGTAGTTATTTGGAAGCTTTGCAACCCCTTTCAATCAAAGTGATTTTCGCCAGTCTCTGCTTAGGGCTACATCAACAGCAAACAAACCATAGAGATAGTACTTGAAACTGCTTTATTGTGTCAAGTTTCAAAGAGCTAGCACAAACCGTCTTTCATTTAGAGTTCCAAATACATGTATCCCTATAGGAGAAAACACAGTGAAACCTAAAAATGAAAACGGTTACTGCAAACGAACGGTTTAACCTAGAAAAACAAAATTTGGTGAGCCAAGTGGTTTTGGTGTACTGATCATTACCTGAAAGAATCATCAAGATTAGGTGAAAAAATGTTTGCTGAGATTTCAGGCAACTCGTAGTTTGTTGGAAGCTTGGCAACCCCTTTCAATCAAAGTGATTTTCGCCAGTCTCTGCTTAGGGTTACATCAACAGCAAACAAACCATAGAGTTAGTACTTGAAACTGCTTTATTGTGTCAAGTTTCAAAGAACTAGCACAAACCGTCTTTCATTTAGAGTTCCAAATACATGTATCCCTATAGGAGAAAACAGAGTGAAACCTAAAAATGAAAACGGTTACTGCAAACGAACGGTTTAACCTAGCAGAACGAAATTTGGGGAGCCAAGTGGTTTCGGTGTACTGATCATTACCTGAAAGAATCATCAAGATTGGGTGAAAAAATATTTGCTGTGATTTCAGGCAACTCTTAGTTTTATGGGAGCTTGGCAACCCCTTTCCATCAAAGTGATTTTCGCCAGTCTCTGCTTAGGGCTACATCAACAGCAAACAAAGCATAGAGATAGAACTTGAAACTGCTTTATTGTGTCAAGTTTCAAAGAACTAGCACAAACCGTGTTTGATTTAGAGTTCCAAATACATGTATCCCTATAGGAGAAAACAGAGTGAAACCAAAAAATGAAAACGGTTACTGCAAACGAAGGGTTTAACCTAGAAGAACGAAATTTGGTGAGCCAAGTGGTTTTGGTGTACTGATCATTACCTGAAAGAATCATCAAGATTGGGTGAAAAAATGTTTGCTGAGATTTCAGGCAACTCGTAATTTTTTCGAAGCTTGCCAACCCCTTTTCCTCAAAGTGATTTTCGCCTGTCTCTGCTTAGGGCTACATCAACAGCAAACAAACCATAGAGATAGAACTTGAAACTGCTTTATTGTGTCAAGTTTCAAACAGCTAGCACAAACCGTGTTTGATTTAGCATTCCAAATACATGTATCCCTATAGGAGAAAACAGAGTGAAACCGATAAATGAAAACGGTTACTGCAAACGAACGGTTTAACCTAGAGGAACGAAATTGGTGAGCCAAGTGGTTTTGGTATACTGATCATTTCCTGAAAGAATCATCAAGATTGGGTGAAAAAAATGTTTGCTGAGATTTCAGGCAACTTGTAGTTTTTTGGAAGCTTGGCAACCCCTTTCAATCAAAGTGATTTTCGCCAGTCTCTGCTTAGGGTTACATCAACAGCAAACAAACAATAGAGTTAGTACTTGAAACTGCTTTATTGTGTCAAGTTTCAAAGAACTAGCACAAACCGTCTTTCATTTAGAGTTCCAAATACATGTATCCCTATAGGAGAAAACAGAGTGAAACCTAAAAATGAAAACGGTTACTGCAAACGAACGGTTTAACCTAGCAGAACGAAATTTGGGGAGCCAAGTGGTTTCGGTGTACTGATCATTACCTGAAAGAATCATCAAGATTGGGTGAAAAAATATTTGCTGTGATTTCAGGCAACTCTTAGTTTTATGGGAGCTTGGCAACCCCTTTCCATCAAAGTGATTTTCGCCAGTCTCTGCTTAGGGCTACATCAACAGCAAACAAAGCATAGAGATAGAACTTGAAACTGCTTTATTGTGTCAAGTTTCAAAGAACTAGCACAAACCGTGTTTGATTTAGAGTTCCAAATACATGTATCCCTATAGGAGAAAACAGAGTGAAACCAAAAAATGAAAACGGTTACTGCAAACGAAGGGTTTAACCTAGAAGAACGAAATTTGGTGAGCCAAGTGGTTTTGGTGTACTGATCATTACCTGAAAGAATCATCAAGATTGGGTGAAAAAATGTTTGCTGAGATTTCAGGCAACTCGTAATTTTTTCGAAGCTTGCCAACCCCTTTTCCTCAAAGTGATTTTCGCCTGTCTCTGCTTAGGGCTACATCAACAGCAAACAAACCATAGAGATAGAACTTGAAACTGCTTTATTGTGTCAAGTTTCAAACAGCTAGCACAAACCGTGTTTGATTTAGCATTCCAAATACATGTATCCCTATAGGAGAAAACAGAGTGAAACCGATAAATGAAAACGGTTACTGCAAACGAACGGTTTAACCTAGAGGAACGAAATTGGTGAGCCAAGTGGTTTTGGTATACTGATCATTTCCTGAAAGAATCATCAAGATTGGGTGAAAAAAATGTTTGCTGAGATTTCAGGCAACTTGTAGTTTTTTGGAAGCTTGGCAACCCCTTTCAATCAAAGTGATTTTCGCCAGTCTCTGCTTAGGGTTACATCAACAGCAAACAAACAATAGAGTTAGTACTTGAAACTGCTTTATTGTGTCAAGTTTCAAAGATCTAGCACAAACCGTCGTTCATCTAGAGTTCCAAATACATGTATCCCTATAGGAGAAAACAGAGTGAAACCAAAAAATGAAAACGGTTACTGCAAACGAAGGGTTTAACCTAGAAGAACGAAATTTGGTGAGCCAAGTGGTTTTGGTGTACTGATCATTACCTGAAAGAATCATCAAGATTGGGTGAAAAAATGTTTGCTGAGATTTCAGGCAACTCGTAGTTTTTTCGAAGCTTGGCAACCCCTTTCAATCAAAGTGATTTTCGCCAGTCTCTGCTTAGGGCTACATCAACAGCAAACAAACCATACAGATAGAACTTGAAACTGCTTTATTGTGTCAAGTTTCAAAGAGCTAGCACAAACCGTGTTTGATTTAGAGTTCCAAATACATGTATCCCTATAGGAGAAAACAGAGTGAAACCAAAAAATGAAAACGATTACTGCAAACGAACGGTTTAACGTAGAAGAACGAAATTTGGTGAGCCAAGTGGTTTTGGTGTACTGATCATTACCTGAAAGAATCATCAAGATTGGTTGAAAAAATGTTTGCTGAGATTTCAGGCAACTCGTAGTTTTTTGCAAGCTTGGAAACCCCTTTCCATAAAAGTGATTTTCGCCAGTCTCCGCTTAGGGCTACATCAACAGCAAACAAACCATAGAGATAGAACTTGAAACTGCTTTATTGTGTCAAGTTTCAAACAGCTAGCACAAACCGTGTTTGATTTAGCGTTCCAAATACATGTATCCCTGTAGGAGAAAACAGAGTGAAACTGAAAAATGGAAACGGTTTCTGCAAACGAAACGTTTAACCTAGAAGAACTAAATTTGGTGAGCCAAGTGGTTTTGGTGTACTGATCATTACCTGAAATAATCATGAAGATTGGGTGAAAAAATGTTTGCTGAGATTTCAGGCAACTCGTAGTTTTTTGGAAGCTTGGCAACCCCTTTCAATCAAAGTGATTTTCGCCAGTCTCTGCTAGGGCTACATTAACAGCAAACAAACCATAGAGTTTGTACTTGAAACTGCTTTATTGTGTCAAGTTTCAAAGAGCTAGCACAAACCGTCTTTCATTTAGAGTTCCAAATACATGTATCCCTATAGGAGAAAACACAGTAAAACCTAAAAATGAAAACGGTTACTGCAAACGAACGGTTTAACCTAGAAGAACGAAATTTGGTGAGCCAAGTTGTTTTGGTGTACTGATCATTACCTGAACAAATCATCAAGATTGGGTGAAAAAATGTTTGCTGAGATTTTAGGCAACTCGTAGTTTTTTGGAAGCTTGGCAACCCCTTTCCATCAAAGTGATTTTTGCCAGTCTCTGCTTAGGGCTACATCAACAGCAAACAAACCATAGAGATAGAACTTGAAACTGCTTTATTGTGTCAAGTTTCAAAGATCTAGCACAAACCGTCTTTCATTTAGAGTTCCAAATACATGTATCCCTATAAAAGAAAACAGTGAAACCTAAAAATGAAAACGGTTACTGCAAACGAACGGTTTAACCTAGAAGAACGATATTTGGTGAGCCAAGTGGTTTTGGTGTACTGATCTTTACCTGAAAGAATCATCAAGATTGGGTGAAAAAATGTTTGCTGAGATTTCAGGCAACTCATAGTTTTTTGAAAGCTTGGCAACCCCTTTCCATCAGAGTGATTTTTGCCAGTCTCTGCTTAGGGCTACATCAACAGCAAACAAACCATAGAGATAGAACTTGAAACTGCTTTATTGTGTCAAGTTTGAAAGATCTAGCACAAACCGTCTTTCATTTAGAGTTCCAAATACATTTATCCCTATAGAAGAAAACAGAGTGTAACCTAAAAATGAAAACGGTTACTGCAAACGAACGGTTTAACCTAGAAGAACGAAATTTGGTGAGCCAAGTGGTTTTGGTGTACTGATCATTACCTGAAAGAATCATCAAGATTGGGTGAAAAAATGTTTGCTGAGATTTCAGGCAACTCGTAGTTTTTTGGAAACTTGGCAACCCCTTTCAATCAAAGTGATTCTCGCCAGTCTCTGCTTAGGGCTACATCAACAGCAAACAAACCATAGAGTTAGTACTTGAAACTGCTTTATTGTGTCAAGTTTCAAAGAGCTAGCACAAACCGTCTTTCATTTAGAGTTCCAAATACATGTATCCCTATAGGAGAAAACACAGTGAAACCTATAAATGAAAACGGTTACTGCAAACGAACGGTTTAACCTAGAAAAACAAAATTTGGTGAGCCAAGTGGTTTTGGTGTACTGATCATTACCTGAAAGAATCATCAAGATATGGTGAAAAAATGTTTGCTGGGATTTTAGGCAATTCCTAGTTTTTTAGAAGCTTGGCAACCCCTTTCCATCAAAGTGATTTTCGCCAGTCTCTGCATAGGGCTACATCAACATCAAACAAACCGTAGAGATAGAACTTGAAACTGCTTTATTGTGTCAAGTTTCAAAGAGCTAGCACAAACCGTGTTTCATTTAGAGTTCCAAAAAAATGTATTCCTATAGGAGAAAACAGAGTGAAACCTAAAAATGAAAACGGTTACTGCAAACGAACGGTTTAACCTAGAAGAACGAAATTTGGTGAGCCAAGTGGTTTTGGTGTACTGATCATTACCTGAAAGAATCATCAAGATTGGGTGAAAAAATGTTTGCTGAGATTTCAGGCAACTGGTACTGTTTTGGAAGCTTGGCAACCCCTTTCCATCAAAGTGATTTTCGCCAGTCTCTGCTTAGGGCTACATCAACAGCAAACAAATCATAGAGATAGAACTTGAAACTGCTTTATTGTGTCAAGTTTCAAAGAGCTAGCACAAACCGTGTTTGATTTAGAGTTCCAAATACATGTATCTCTATAGGAGAAAACAGAGTGAAACCTAAAAATGAAAACGGTTACTGCAAACGAACGGTTTAACCTAGAAGAACGAAATTTGGTGAGCCAAGTGGTTTTGGTGTACTGATCATTACCTGAAAGAATCATCAAGATTGGGTGAAAAAATGTTTGCTCAGATTACAGGCAACTCGTAGTTTTTTGGAAACTTGGCTACCCCTTTCAATCAAAGTGATTTTCGCCAGTCTCTGCTTAGGGCTACATCAACAGCAAACAAACCATAGAGTTAGTACTTGAAACTGCTTTATTGTGACAAGTTTCAAAGAGCTAGCACAAACCGTCTTTCATTTAGAGTTCCAAATACATGTATCCGTATAGGAGAAAACACAGTGAAACCTAAAAATGAAAACGGTTACTGCAAACGAACGGTTTAACCTAGAAAAACAAAATTTGGTGAGCCAAGTGGTTTTGGTGTACTGATCATTACCTGAAAGAATCATCAAGATTGGGTGAAAAAATGTTTGCTGAGATTTCAGGAAACTCGTAGTTTTTTGGAAACTTGGCAACCCCTTTCAATCAAAGTGATTTTCGCCAGTCTCTGCTTAAGGCTACATCAACAGCAAACAAACCATAGAGTTAGTACTTGAAACTGCTTTATTGTGTCAAGTTTCAAAGAGCTAGCACAAACCGTCTTTCATTTAGAGTTCCAAATACATGTATCCCTATAGGAGAAAACACAGTGAAACCTATAAATGAAAACGGTTACTGCAAACGAACGGTTTAACCTAGAAAAACAAAATTTGGTGAGCCAAGTGGTTTTGGTGTACTGATCATTACCTGAAAGAATCATCAAGATATGGTGAAAAAATGTTTGCTGAGATTTTAGGCAATTCGTAGTTTTTTAGAAGCTTGGCAACCCCTTTCCATCAAAGTGATTTTCGCCAGTCTCTGCTTAGGGCTACATCAACATCAAACAAACCGTAGAGATAGAACTTGAAACTGCTTTATTGTGTCAAGTTTCAAAGAGCTAGCACAAACCGTGTTTCATTTAGAGTTCCAAATACATGTATTCCTATAGGAGAAAACAGAGTGAAACCTAAAAATGTAAACGGTTACTGTAAACGAACGGTTTAACCTATAAGAACGAAATTTGGTGAGCCAAGTGGTTTTGGTGTACTGATCATTACCTGAAAAAATCATCAAGATTGGGTGAAAAAATGTTTGCTGAGATTTCAGGCAACTCGTAGTGTTTTGGAAGCTTGGCAACCCCTTTCCATCAAAGTGATTTTCGTCAGTCTCTGCTTAGGGCTACATCAACAGCAAACAAATCATAGAGATAGAACTTGAAACTGCTTTATTGTGTCAAGTTTCAAGGAGCTAGCACAAACCGTGTTTCATTTAGAGTTCAAAATACATGTATCCCTATAGGAGAAAACAGAGTGAAACCTAAAAATGAAAACGGTTACTGCAAACGAACGGTTTAACCTAGAAGAACGAAATTTGGTGAGCCAAGTGGTTTTGGTGTACTTATCATTACCTGACAGAATCATCAAGATTGTGTGAAAAAATGTTTGCTGAGATTTCAGGCAACTCGTAGTTTTTTGGAAGCTTGGCAACCCCTTTCCATCAAAATGATTTTGGCCAGTCTCTGCTTAAGGCTACATCAACAGCAATCAAATCATAGAGATAGAACTTGAAACTGCTTTATTGTGTCAAGTTTCAAGGAGCTAGCACAAACCGTGTTTGATTTAGAATTCCAAATACATGTATCCCTATAGGAGAAAACAGAGTGAAACCTAAAAATGAAAACGGTTACTGCAAACGAACGGTTTAACCTAGAAGATCGAAATTTGGTGAGCCAAGTGGATTTGGTGTACTGATCATTACCTGAAAGAATCATCAAGATTGGGTGAAAAAATGTTTGCTGAGATTTCAGGCAACTCGTAGTTTTTTGGAAGCTTGGCAACCCCTTTCCATCAAAGTGATTTTCGCCAGTCTCTGCTTAGGGTTACATCAACAGCAAACAATCCATAGAGACAGTACTTGAAACTGCTTTATTGTGTCAAGTTTCAAAGAGGTAGCAAAAACCGTCTTTCATTTAGAGTTCCAAATACATGTATCCCTATAGGAGAAAACAGAGTGTAACCTAAAAATGAAAACGCTTACTGCGAACGAACGGTTTAACCTAGAAGAACGATATTTGGTGAGCCAAGTGGTTTTGGTGTACTGATCATTACCTGAAAGGATCATCAAGATTGGGAGAAAAAATGTTTGCTGAGATTTCAGGCAACTCGTAGTTTTTTGGAAGCTTGGCAACCCTGTTCCATCAAAGTGATTTTCGCCAGTCTCTGCTTAGGGCTACATCAACAGCAAACAAACCATAGAGATAGAACTTGAAACTGCTTTATTGTGTCAAGTTTCAAATAGCTAGCACAAACCGTGTTTGATTTAGAGTTCAAAATACATGTATCACTTTAGGAGAAAACAGAGTGAAACCTAAAAATGAAAACGGTTACTGCAAAGGAACGGTTTAACCTAGAAGAACGAAATTTGGAGAGCCAAGTGGTTTTGGTGTACTGATCATTACCTGAAAGAATCATCAAGATTGGGTGAAAAAATGTTTGCTGTGACTTCAGGCAACTCGTAGTGTTTTGGAAGCTTGGCAACCCCTTTCCATCAAAGTGATTTTCGCCAGTCTCTGCTTAGGGCTACATCAACAGCAAAAAAACCGTAGAGATAGAACTTGAAACTGCTTTATTGTGTCAAGTTTCAAAGAGCTAGCACAAACCGTGTTTCATTTAGAGTTCCAAATACGTGTATTTCTATAGGAGAAAAAAGAGTGAAACCTAAAAATGAAAACGGTTACTGCAAACGAACGGTTTAACCTAGAAGAACGAAATTTGGTGAGCCAAGTGGTTTTGGTGTACTGATCATTACCTGAAAGAATCATCAAGATTGGGTGAAAAAATGTTTGCTGAGATTTCAGGCAACTCGTAGTTTTTTGGAAGCTTGGCAACCCCTTTCCATCAAAGTCATTTTCGCCAGTCTCTGCTTAGGGCTACATCAACAGGAAACAAATCATAGAGATAGAACTTGAAACTGCTTTATTGTATTAAGTTTCAAGGAGCTAGCACAAACCGTCTTTCATTTAGAGATCCAAATACATGTATCCCTATAGGAGAAAACACAGTGAAACCTAAAAATGTAAACAGTTACTGCAAACGAACGGTTTAACCTAGAAAAACAAAATTTGGTGAGCCAAGTGGTTTTGGTGTACTGATCATTACCTGAAAGAATCATCAAGATTGGGTGAAAAAATGTTTGCTGAGATTTCAGGAAACTCGTAGTTTTTTGGAAACTTGGCAACCCCTTTCAATCAAAGTGATTTTCGCCAGTCTCTGCTTAAGGCTACATCAACAGCAAACAAACCATAGAGTTAGTACTTGAAACTGCTTTATTGTGTCAAGTTTCAAAGAGCTAGCACAAACCGTCTTTCATTTAGAGTTCCAAATACATGTATCCCTATAGGAGAAAACACAGTGAAACCTATAAATGAAAACGGTTACTGCAAACGAACGGTTTAACCTAGAAAAACAAAATTTGGTGAGCCAAGTGGTTTTGGTGTACTGATCATTACCTGAAAGAATCATCAAGATATGGTGAAAAAATATTTGCTGAGATTTTAGGCAATTCGTAGTTTTTTAGAAGCTTGGCAACCCCTTTCCAACAAAGTGATTTTCGCCAGTCTCTGCTTAGGGCTACATCAACAGCAAAGAAACCGTAGAGATAGAACTTGAAACTGCTTTATTGTGTCAAGTTTCAAGGAGCTAGCACAAACCGTGTTTCATTTAGAGTTCCAAATACATGTATTCCTATAGGAGAAAACAGAGTGAAACCTAAAAATGAAAACGGTTACTGCAAACGAACGGTTTAACCTAGAAGAACGAAATTTGGTGAGCCAAGTGGTTTTGGTGTACTGATCATTACCTGAAAGAATCATCAAGATTGGGTGAAAAAATGTTTGCTGAGATTTCAGGCAACTCGTAGTGTTTTGGAAGCTTGGCAACCCCTTTCCATCAAAGTGATTTTCGCCAGTCTCTGCTTAGGGCTACAGCAACAGCAAACAAATCATAGAGATAGAACTTGAAACTGCTTTATTGTGTCAAGTTTCAAGGAGCTAGCACAAACCGTGTTTCATTTAGAGTTCCAAATACATGTATCCCTATAGGAGAAAACAGAGTGAAACCTAAAAATGAAAACGGTTACTGCAAACGAACGGTTTAACCGAGAAGAACGAAATTTGGTGAGCCAAGTGGTTTTGGTGTACTGATCATTACCTGAAAGAATCATCAAGATTGGGTGAAAAAATGTTTGCTTAGATTTAAGGCAACTCGTAGTTTTTTGGAAGCTTGGCAACCCCTTTCCATCAAAGTGATTTTCGCCAGTCTCTGCTTAGGGTTACATCAACAGCAAACAATCCATAGAGATAGTACTTGAAACTGCTTTATTGTGTCAAGTTTCAAAGAGGTAGCAAAAACCGTCTTTCATTTAGAGCTCCAAATACATGTATCCCTATAGGAGAAAACAGAGTGAAACCTAAAAATGAAAACGCTTACTGCGAACGAACGGTTTAACCTAGAAGAACGATATTTGGTGAGCCAAGTGGTTTTGGTGGACTGATCATTACCTGAAAGGATCATCAAGATTGGGTGAAAAAATGTTTGCTGAGATTTCAGGCAACTCGTAGTTTTTTGGAAGCTTGGCAACCCTGTTCCATCAAAGTGATTTTCGCCAGTCTCTGCTTAGGGCTACATCAACAGCAAACAAACCATAGAGATAGAACTTGAAACTGCTTTATTGTGTCAAGTTTCAAATAGCTAGCACAAACCGTGTTTCATTTAGAGTTCCAAATACATGTATCCCTTTAGGAGAAAACAGAGTGAAACCTGAAAATGAAAACGGTTACTGCAAAGGAACGGTTTAACCTAGAAGAACGAAATTTGGAGAGCTAAGTGGTTTTGGTGTACTGATCATTACCTGAAAGAATCATCAAGATTGGGTGAAAAAATGTTTGCTGAGATTTCAGGAAACTCGTAGTTTTTTCGAAGCTTGCCAACCCCTTTCCATCAAAGTGATTTTCGCCTGTCTCTGCTTAGGGCTACATCAACAGCAAACAAACCGTAGAGATAGAACTTGAAACCGCTTTATTGTGTCAAGTTTCAAACAGCTAGCACAAACCGTGTTTGATTTAGCTTTCCAAATACATGTATCCCTATAGGAGAAAACAGAGTGAAACCGATAAATGAAAACGTTTTCTGCAAACGAACGGTTTAACCTAGAAGAACTAAATTTGGTGAGCCAAGTGGTTTTGGTGTACTGATCATTACCTGAAAGAATCATCAAGATTGGGTGAAAAAATGTTTGCTGAGATTTCAGGCAACTCGTAGTTTTTTGCAAGCTTGGAAACCCCTTTCCATAAAAGTGATTTTCGCCATTCTCTGCTTAGGGCTACATCAACAGCAAACAAACCATAGAGTTAGTACTTGAAACTTCTTTATTTTGTTAAGTTTCAAAGAGCTAGCACAAACCGTCTTTCATTTAGAGTTCCAAATACATGTATCCCTATAGGAGAAAACACAGTGAAACCTATAAATGAAAACGGTTACTGCAAACGAACGGTTTAACCTAGAAAAACAAAATTTGGTGAGCCAAGTGGTTTTGGTGTACTGATCATTACCTGAAAGAATCATCAAGATTGGGTGAAAAAATGTTTGCTGAGATTTTAGGCAATTCGTAGTTTTTTAGAAGCTTGGCAACCCCTTTCCATCAAAGTGATTTTCGCCAGTCTCTGCTTAGGGCTACATCAACATCAAACAAACAGTAGAGATAGAACTTGAAACTGCTTTATTGTGTCAAGTTTCAAAGAGCTAGCACAAACCGTGTTTCATTTAGAGTTCCTAATACATGTATTCCAATAGAAGAAAACAGAGTGAAACCTAAAAATTAAAACGGTTACTGCAAACGAACGGTTTAACCTAGAAGAACGAAATTTGGTGAGCCAAGTGGTTTTGGTGTACTGATCATTACCTGAAAGAATCATCAAGATTGGGTGAAAAAATGTTTGCTGAGATTTCAGGTAACTCGTAGTTTTTTGGAAACTTGGCAACCCCTTTCAATCAAAGTGATTCTCGCCAGTCTCTGCTTAGGGCTACATCAACAGCAAACAAACCATAGAGTTAGTACTTGAAACTGCTTTATTGTGTCAAGTTTCAAAGAGCTAGCACAAACCGTCTTTCATTTAGAGTTCCAAATACATGTATCCCTATAGGAGAAAACACAGTGAAACCTAAAAATGAAAACGGTTACTGCAAACGAACGGTTTAACCTAGAAAAACAAAATTTGGTGAGCCAAGTGGTTTTGGTGTACTGATCATTACCTGAAAGAATCATCAAGATATGGTGAAAAAATGTTTGCTGAGATTTTAGGCAATTCGTAGTTTTTTAGAAGCTTGGCAACCCCTTTCCATCAAAGTGATTTTCGCCAGTCTCTGCTTAGGGCTACATCAACATCAAACAAACCCTAGAGATAGAACTTGAAACTGCTTTATTGTGTCAAGTTTCAAAGAGCTAGCACAAACCGTGTTTCATTTAGAGTTCCAAATACATGTATTCCTATAGGAGAAAACAGAGTGAAACCTAAAAATGAAAACGGTTACTGCAAACGAACGGTTTAACCTAGAAGAACGAAATTTGGTGAGCCAAGTGGTTTTGGTTTACTGATCATTACCTGAAAAAATCATCAAGATTGGGTGAAAAAATGTTTGCTGAGATTTCAGGCAACTCGTAGTGTTTTGGAAGCTTGGCAACCCCTTTCCATCAAAGTGATTTTCGCCAGTCTCTGCTTAGGGCTACATCAACAGCAAACATATCATAGAGATAGAACTTGAAACTGCTTTATGTGTCAAGTTTCAAAGAGCTAGCACAAACCGTGTTTGATTTAGAGTTCCAAATACATGTATCCCTATAGGAGAAAACAGAGTGAAACCTAAAAATGAAAATGGTTACTGCAAACGTACGGTTTAACCTAGAAGAACGAAATTTGGTGAGCCAAGTGGTTTTGGTGTACTGATCATTACCTGAAAGAATCATCAAGATTGGGTGAAAAAATGTTTGCTGAAATTTAAGGCAACTCGTAGTTTTTTGGAAGCTTGGCAACCCCTTTCCATCAAAGTGATTTTCGCCAGTCTCTGCTTAGGGTTACATCAACAGCAAACAATCCATAGAGATAGTACTTGAAACTGCTTTATTGTGTCAAGTTTCAAAGAGGTAGCAAAAACCGTCTTTCATTTAGAGTTCCAAATACATGTATCCCTATAGGAGAAAACAGAGTGAAACCTAAAAATGAAAACGCTTACTGCGAACGAACGGTTTAACCTAGAAGAACGATATTTGGTGAGCCAAGTGGTTTTGGTGTACTGATCATTACCTGAAAGGATCATCAAGATTGGGTGAAAAAATGTTTGCTGAGATTTCAGGCAACTCGTAGTTTTTTGGAAGCTTGGCAACCCTGTTCCATCAAAGTGATTTTGGCCAGTCTCTGCTTAGGGCTACATCAACAGCAAACAAACCATAGAGATAGAACTTGAAACTTCTTTATTGTGTCAAGTTTCAAATAGCTAGCACAAACCGTGTTTGATTTAGAGTTCCAAATACATGTATCCCTTTAGGAGAAAACAGAGTGAAACCTAAAAATGAAAACGGTTACTGCAAAGGAACAGTTTATCCTAGAAAAACAAAATTTGGTGAGCCAAGTGGTTTTGGTGTACTGATCATTACCTGAAAGAATCATCAAGATTGGGTGAAAAAATGTTTGCTGAGATTTCAGGCAACTCATAGTTTTTTGGAAACTTGGCAACCCCTTTCAATCAAAGTGATTTTCGCCAGTCTCTGCTTAGGGCTACATCAACAGCAAACAAACCATAGAGTTAGTACTTGAAACTGCTTTATTGTGTCAAGTTTCAAAGAGCTAGCACAAACCGTCTTTCATTTAGAGTTCCAAATACATGTATCCCTATAGGAGAAAACACAGTAAAACCTAAAAATGAAAACGGTTACTGCAAACGAACTGTTTAACCTAGAAGAACAAAATTTGGTGAGCCAAGTTGTTTTGGTGTACTGATCATTACCTGAACAAATCATCAAGATTGGGTGAAAAAATGTTTGCTGAGATTTCAGGCAACTCGTAGTTTTTTGGAAGCTTGGCAACCCCTTTCCTTCAAAGTGATTTTTGCCAGTCTCTGCTTAGGGCTACATCAACAGCAAACAAACCATAGAGATAGAACTTGAAACTGCTTTATTGTGTCAAGTTTCAAAGAGGTAGCAAAAACCGTCTTTCATTTAGAGTTCCAAATACATGTATCCCTATAGGAGAAAACAGAGTGTAACCTAAAAATGAAAACGCTTACTGCGAACGAACGGTTTAACCTAGAAGAACGATATTTGGTGAGCCAAGTGGTTTTGGTGTACTGATCATTACCTGAAAGGATCATCAAGATTGGGAGAAAAAATGTTTGCTGAGATTTCAGGCAACTCGTAGTTTTTTGGAAGCTTGGCAACCCTGTTCCATCAAAGTGATTTTCGCCAGTCTCTGCTTAGGGCTACATCAACAGCAAACAAACCATAGAGATAGAACTTGAAACTGCTTTATTGTGTCAAGTTTCAAATAGCTAGCACAAACCGTGTTTGATTTAGAGTTCAAAATACATGTATCACTTTAGGAGAAAACAGAGTGAAACCTAAAAATGAAAACGGTTACTGCAAAGGAACGGTTTAACCTAGAAGAACGAAATTTGGAGAGCCAAGTGGTTTTGGTGTACTGATCATTACCTGAAAGAATCATCAAGATTGGGTGAAAAAATGTTTGCTGAGACTTCAGGCAACTCGTAGTGTTTTGGAAGCTTGGCAACCCCTTTCCATCAAAGTGATTTTCGCCAGTCTCTGCTTAGGGCTACATCAACAGCAAACAAACCGTAGAGATAGAACTTGAAACTGCTTTATTGTGTCAAGTTTCAAAGAGCTAGCACAAACCGTGTTTCATTTAGAGTTCCAAATACGTGTATTTCTATAGGAGAAAAAAGAGTGAAACCTAAAAATGAAAACGGTTACTGCAAACGAACGGTTTAACCTAGAAGAACGAAATTTGGTGAGCCAAGTGGTTTTGGTGTACTGATCATTACCTGAAAGAATCATCAAGATTGGGTGAAAAAATGTTTGCTGAGATTTCAGGCAACTCGTAGTTTTTTGGAAGCTTGGCAACCCCTTTCCATCAAAGTCATTTTCGCCAGTCTCTGCTTAGGGCTACATCAACAGGAAACAAATCATAGAGATAGAACTTGAAACTGCTTTATTGTATTAAGTTTCAAGGAGCTAGCACAAACCGTCTTTCATTTAGAGATCCAAATACATGTATCCCTATAGGAGAAAACACAGTGAAACCTAAAAATGTAAACAGTTACTGCAAACGAACGGTTTAACCTAGAAAAACAAAATTTGGTGAGCCAAGTGGTTTTGGTGTACTGATCATTACCTGAAAGAATCATCAAGATTGGGTGAAAAAATGTTTGCTGAGATTTCAGGAAACTCGTAGTTTTTTGGAAACTTGGCAACCCCTTTCAATCAAAGTGATTTTCGCCAGTCTCTGCGGCTACATCAACAGCAAACAAACCATAGAGTTAGTACTTGAAACTGCTTTATTGTGTCAAGTTTCAAAGAGCTAGCACAAACCGTCTTTCATTTAGAGTTCCAAATACATGTATCCCTATAGGAGAAAACACAGTGAAACCTATAAATGAAAACGGTTCTGCAACGAACGGTTAACCTAGAAAAACAAAATTTGGTGAGCCAAGTGGTTTTGGTGTACTG
>NW_027524880.1:0-26762 GCF_052094955.1 Ictidomys tridecemlineatus
CCAAGCTTCCAAAAAAACTACGAGTTTCATGAAATCTCAGCACACACTTTTTCAACCAATCTTGATGAAACTTTCAGGTAATGATCAGTACACCAATCCCACTTGGCTCGCCAAATTTCGTTCTTCTAGGTGAAACGGTTCGTTGGCAGTAACCGGTTTCATTTTGAGGTTTGACTCTGTTTTCTACTATAGGGATACATGTATTTGGAACTCTAAATCAAACACGGTTTGTGCTAGCTCTTTGAAACTTGACAAAATAAATCAGTTTCAATTTCTATCTCTATGGTTTGTTTGCTGTTGATGTAGCCCTAAGCAAAGACTGGCGAGAATCACTTTCATGGAAAGGGCCTGCCAAGCTTCCGAAAAACTACGAGTTGCCTGAAATCTCAGCACACACTTTTTCACCCAATCTTGATGAAACTTTCAGGTAATGATCAGTACACCAATCACACGTGGCTCGCCAAATTTCGTTCTTCTAGGTGAAACCGTTCGTTGGCAGTAACCGGTTTCATTTTGAGGTTTCACTCTGTTTTCTCCTATATGGATACATGTATTTGGAACTCTAAATCAAACACGGTTTGTACTAGCTCTTTGAAAACTTGACACCATAAAGCAGTTTCAAGTTCTATCTCTATGGTTTGTTTGCTGTTGATGTAGCCCTAAGCAGAGACTGGCGAGAATCACTTTCATGGAAAGGGCCTGACAAGCTTCCAAAAAACTACGAGTTGCCTGAAATCTCAGCACACACTTTTTCACCCAATCTTGATGAAACGTTCAGGTAATGATCAGTACACCAATCCCACATGGCTCGCCAAATTTCGTTCTTTTAGGTGAAACCGTTCGTTGGCAGTAACCGTTTCATTTTGAGGTTTCACTCTGTTTTCTCCGATAGGGATACATGTATTTGGAACTCTAAATCAAACACGGTTTGTGCTAGCTCTTTGAAACTTGACACCATAAAGCAGTTTCAAGTTCTATCTCTATGGTTTGTTTGCTGTTGATGTAGCCCTAAGCAGAGACTGGCGAGAATCACTTTCATGGGAAAGGGCCTGCCAAGCTTCCAAAAAACTACGAGTTTCCTGAAATCTCAGCACACACTTTTTCACCCAATCTTGATGAAACTTTCAGGTAATGATCAGTACACCAATCCCACTTGGCTCGCCAAATTTCGTTCTTCTAGGTGAAACCGTTCGTTGGCAGTATCCGGTTTCATTTTGAGGTTTCACTCTGTTTCTCCTATAGGGATACATGTATTTGGAACTCTAAATCAGCACGGTTTGTGCTAGCTCTCTGAAAGTTGACACCATAAAGCAGTTTCAAGTTCTATCTCTATGGTTTGTTTGCTGTTGATGTAGCCTAAGCAGAGACTGGCGAGAATCACTTTCATGGAAAGGGCCTGCCAAGCTTCCAAAAAACTACGAGTTGCCTGAAATCTCAGCACACACTTTTTCACCCAATCTTGATGAAACTTTCAGGTAATGATCAGTACACCAATCCCACGTGGCTCGCCAAATTTCGTTCTTCTAGGTGAAACCGTTCTTTGGCAGTAACCGGTTTCATTTTGAGGTTTCACTCTGTTTTCTCCTATAGGGTTACATGTATTTGGAACTCTAAATCAAACACGGTTTGTGCTAGCTCTTTGAAACTTGACACCATAAAGCAGTTTCAAGTTCTATCTCTATGGTTTGTTTGCTGTTGATGTAGCCCTAAGCAGAGACTGGCGAGAATCACTTTCATGGAAAGGGCCTGCCACGCTTCCAAAAAACTACGAGTTGCCTGAAATCTCAGCACACATTTTTCACCCAATCTTGATGAAACTTTCAGGTAATGATCAGTACACCAATCCCACTTGGCTCGCCAAATTTCGTTCTTCTAGGTGAAACCGTTCGTTGGCAGTAACCGGTTTCATTTATGAGGTTTCACTCTGTTTTCTCCTATAGGGATACATGTATTTGGAACTCTAAATCAACACAGTTTGTGCTAGGTCTTTGAAACTTGACACCATAAAGCAGTTTCAAGTTCTATCTCTATGGTTTGTTTGCTGTTGATGTAGCCCTAAGCAGAGACTGGCGAGAATCACTTTCATGGAAAGGGCTGCCAAGCTTCCAAAAAACTTCGAGTTGCCTGAAATCTCAGCACACACTTTTTCACCCAATCTTGATGAAACTTTCAGGTTAATGATCAGTACACCAATCCCACTTGGCTCGCCAAATTTCGTTCTTCTAGGTGAAACCGTTCGTTGGCAGTAACCGGTTTCATTTTGAGGTTTCACTCTGTTTTCTCCTATAGGGATACATGTATTTGGAACTCTAAATCAAACACGGTTTGTGCTAGCTCTTTGAAACTTGACACCATAAAGCAGTTTCAAGTTCTATCTCTATGGTTTGTTTGCTGTTGATGTAGCCCTAAGCAGAGACTGGCGAGAATCACTTTCATAGAAAGGGCCTGCCAAGCTTCCAAAAAACTACGAGTTGCCGGAAATCTCAGCATACACTTTTTTCACCCAATCTTGATGAAACTTTCAGGTAATGATCAGTACACCATTCCCACTTGGCTCGCCAAATTTCGTTCTTCTAGGTGAAACCGTTCGTTGGCAGTAACCGGTTTCATTTTGAGGTTTCACTCTGTTTTCTCCTATAGGGATACATGTATTTGAACTCTAAATCAAACACGGTTTGTGCTAGCTCTTTGAAACTTGACACCATAAAGCAGTTTCAAGTTCTATCTCTATGGTTTGTTTGCTGTTGATGTAGCCCTAAGCAGAGACTGGGGGAGAATCACTTTCATGGAAAGGGCCAGCCAAGCTTCCAAAAAACTACGAGTTCCCTGAAATCTCAGCACACACTTTTTCACCCAATCTTGATGAAACTTTCAGGTAATGATCAGTACACCAATCCCACATGCCTCGCCAAGTTTCGTTCTTCTAGGTGAAACCGTTCGTTGGCAGTAACCGGTTTCATTTTGAGGTTTCACTCTGTTTTCTCCTATAGGGATACATGTATTTGGAACTCTAAATCAAACACGGTTTGTGCTAGCTCTTTGAAACTTGACACCATAAAGCAGTTTCAAGTTCTATCTCTATGGTTTGTTTGCTGTTGATGTAGCCCTAAGCAGAGACTGGCGAGAATCACTTTCATAGAAAGGGCCTGCCAAGCTTCCAAAAAACTACGAGTTGCCGGAAATCTCAGCACACACTTTTTCACCCAATCTTGATGAAACATTCAGGTAATGATCAGTACACCAATCCCACTTGGCTCGCCAAATTTCGTTCTTCTAGGTGAAACCGTTCGTTGGCAGTAACCGGTTTCATTTTGAGGTTTCACTCTGTTTTCTCCTATAGGGATACATGTATTTGGAACTCTAAATCAAACACGGTTTGTGCTAGCTCTTTGAAACTTGACACCATAAAGCAGTTTCAAGTTCTATCTCTATGGTTTGTTTGCTGTTGATGTAGCCCTAAGCAGAGACTGGCGAGAATCACTTTCATGGAAAGGGCCCTGCCAAGCTTCCAAAAAACTACGAGTTGCCTGAAATCTCAGCACACACTTTTTCACCCAATCTTGATGAAACTTTCAGGTAATGATCAGTACACCAATCCCACTTGGCTCGCCAAATTTCGTTCTTCTAGGTGAAACCGTTCCTTGGCAGTAACCGGTTTCATTTTGAGGTTTCACTCTGTTTTCTCCTATAGGGATACATGTATTTGGAACTCTAAATCAAACACGGTTTGTGCTAGCTCTTTGAAATTTGACACCATAAAGCAGTTTCAAGTTCTATCTCTATGGTTTGTTTGCTGTTGATGTAGCCCTAAGCAGAGACTGGCGAGAATCACTTTCATGGAAAGGGCCTGCCAAGCTTCCAAATAACTACGAGTTTCCTGAAATCTCAGCACACACTTTTTCACCCAATCTTGATGAAACTTTCAGGTAATGATCAGTACACCAATCCCACTTGGCTCGCCAAATTTCGTTCTTCTAGGTGAAACCGTTCGTTGGCAGTAACCGGTTTCATTTTGAGGTTTCACTCTGTTTTCTCCTATAGGGATACATGTATTTGGAACTCTAAATCAAACACGGTTTGTGCTAGCTCTTTGAAACTTGACACCATAAAGCAGTTTCAAGTTCTATCTCTATGGTTTGTTTGCTGTTGATGTAGCCCTAAGCAGAGACTGGCAAGAATCACTTTCATGGAAAGGGCCTGCCAAGCTTCCAAAAAACTACGAGTTGCCTGAAATCTCAGCACACACTTTTTCACCCAATCTTGATGAATCTTTCAGGTAATGATCAGTACACCAATCCCACGTGGCTCGCCAAATTTCGTTCTTCTAGGTGAAACCGTTTTTTGGCAGTAACCGGTTTCATTTTGAGGTTTCACTCTGTTTTCTCCTATAGGGATACATGTATTTGGAACTCTAAATCAAACACGGTTTGTGCTAGCACTTTGAAACTTGACACCATAAAGCAGTTTCAAGTTCTATCTCTATGGTTTGTTTGCTGTTGATGTAGCCCTAAGCAGAGACTGGCGAGAATCACTTTCATGGAAAGGGCCTGCCAAGCTTCCAAAAAACTACGAGTTGCCTGAAATCTCAGCACACACTTTTTCACCCAATCTTGATGAAACTTTCAGGTAATGATCAGTACACCAATCCCACTTGGCTCGCCAAATTTTGTTCTTCTATGTGAAACCGTTCATTGGCAGTAACCGGTTTCATTTTGAGGTTTCACTCTGTTTTCTCCTATAGGGATACATGTATTTGGAACTCTAAATCAACACGGTTTGTGCTAGCTCTTTGAAACTTGACACCATAAAGCAGTTTCAAGTTGTATCTCTATGGTTTGTTTGCTGTTGATGTAGCCCTAAGCAGAGACTGGCGAGAATCACTTTCATGGAAAGGGCCTGCCAAGCTTCCAAAAAACTACGAGTTGCCTGAAATCTCAGCACACACTTTTTCACCCAATCTTGATGAAACTTTCAGGTAATGATCAGTACACCAATCCCACTTGGCTCGCCAAATTTCATTCTTCTAGGTGAAACCGTTCGTTGGCAGTAACCGGTTTCATTTTGAGGTTTCACTCTGTTTTCTCCTATAGGGATACATGTATTTGGAACTCTAAATCAAACACGGTTTGTGCTAGCTCTTTGAAACTTGACACCATAAAGCAGTTTCAAGTTCTATCTCTACGGTTTGTTTGCTGTTGATGTAGCCCTAAGCAGAGACTGGCGAAAATCACTTTCATGGAAAGGGCCTGCCAAGCTTCCAAAAAACTACGAGTTTCATGAAATCTCAGCACACACTTTTTCAACCAATCTTGATGAAACTTTCAGGTAATGATCAGTACACCAATCCCACTTGGCTCGCCAAATTTCGTTCTTCTAGGTGAAACGGTTCGTTGGCAGTAACCGGTTTCATTTTGAGGTTTGACTCTGTTTTCTACTATAGGGATACATGTATTTGGAACTCTAAATCAAACACGGTTTGTGCTAGCTCTTTGAAACTTGACAAAATAAATCAGTTTCAATTTCTATCTCTATGGTTTGTTTGCTGTTGATGTAGCCCTAAGCAAAGACTGGCGAGAATCACTTTCATGGAAAGGGCCTGCCAAGCTTCCGAAAAACTACGAGTTGCCTGAAATCTCAGCACACACTTTTTCACCCAATCTTGATGAAACTTTCAGGTAATGATCAGTACACCAATCACACGTGGCTCGCCAAATTTCGTTCTTCTAGGTGAAACCGTTCGTTGGCAGTAACCGGTTTCATTTTGAGGTTTCACTCTGTTTTCTCCTATATGGATACATGTATTTGGAACTCTAAATCAAACACGGTTTGTACTAGCTCTTTGAAACTTGACACCATAAAGCAGTTTCAAGTTCTATCTCTATGGTTTGTTTGCTGTTGATGTAGCCCTAAGCAGAGACTGGCGAGAATCACTTTCATGGAAAGGGCCTGACAAGCTTCCAAAAAACTACGAGTTGCCTGAAATCTCAGCACACACTTTTTCACCCAATCTTGATGAAACGTTCAGGTAATGATCAGTACACCAATCCCACGTGGCTCGCCAAATTTCGTTCTTTTAGGTGAAACCGTTCGTTGGCAGTAACCGGTTTCATTTTGAGGTTTCACTCTGTTTTCTCCGATAGGGATACATGTATTTGGAACTCTAAATCAAACACGGTTTGTGCTAGCTCTTTGAAACTTGACACCATAAAGCAGTTTCAAGTTCTATCTCTATGGTTTGTTTGCTGTTGATGTAGCCCTAAGCAGAGACTGGCGAGAATCACTTTCATGGAAAGGGCCTGCCAAGCTTCCAAAAAACTACGAGTTTCCTGAAATCTCAGCACACACTTTTTCACCCAATCTTGATGAAACTTTCAGGTAATGATCAGTACACCAATCCCACTTGGCTCGCCAAATTTCGTTCTTCTAGGTGAAACCGTTCGTTGGCAGTGACCGGTTTCATTTTGAGGTTTCACTCTGTTTTCTCCTATAGGGATACATGTATTTGGAACTCTAAATCAGCACGGTTTGTGCTAGCTCTCTGAAAGTTGACACCATAAAGCAGTTTCAAGTTCTATCTCTATGGTTTGTTTGCTGTTGATGTAGCCCTAAGCAGAGACTGGCGAGAATCACTTTCATGGAAAGGGCCTGCCAAGCTTCCAAAAAACTACGAGTTGCCTGAAATCTCAGCACACACTTTTTCACCCAATCTTGATGAAACTTTCAGGTAATGATCAGTACACCAATCCCACTTGGCTCGCCAAATTTCGTTCTTGTAGGTGAAACCGTTCGTTGGCAGTAACCGGTTTCATTTTGAGGTTTCACTCTGTTTTCTCCTATAGGGATACATGTATTTGGAACTCTAAATCAAACACGGTTTGTGCTAGCTCTTTGAAACTTGACACCATAAAGCAGTTTCAAGTTCTATCTCTATGGTTTGTTTGCTGTTGATGTAGCCCTAAGCAGAGACTGGCGAGAATCACTTTCATGGAAAGGGCCTGCCAAGCTTCCAAAAAACTACGAGTTGCATGAAATCTCAGCACACACTTTTTCAACCAATCTTGATGAAACTTTCAGGTAATGATCAGTACACCAATCCCACTTGGCTCGCCAAATTTCGTTCTTCTAGGTGAAACGGTTCGTTGGCAGTAACCGGTTTCATTTTGAGGTTTGACTCTGTTTTCTACTATAGGGATACATGTATTTGGAACTCTAAATCAAACACGGTTTGTGCTAGCTCTTTGAAACTTGACACAATAAAGCAGTTTCAATTTCTATCTCTATGGTTTGTTTGCTGTTGATGTAGCCCTAAGCAGAGACTGGCGAGAATCACTTTCATGGAAAGGGCCTGCCAAGCTTCCAAAAAACTACGAGTTGCCGGAAATCTCAGCACACACTTTTTCACCCAATCTTGATGAAACTTTCAGGTAATGATCAGTACACCAATCCCACGTGGCTCGCCAAATTTCGTTCTTCTAGGTGAAACGGTTCGTTGGCAGTAACCGGTTTCATTTTGAGGTTTCACTCTGTTTTCTCCTATATGGATACATGTATTTGGAACTCTAAATCAATCACGGTTTGTACTAGCTCTTTGAAACTTGACACCATAAAGCAGTTTCAAGTTCTATCTCTATGGTTTGTTTGCTGTTGATGTAGCCCTAAGCAGAGACTGGCGAGAATCACTTTCATGGAAAGGGCCTGCCAAGCTTCCAAAAAACTACGAGTTGCCGGAAATCTCAGCACACACTTTTTCACCCAATCTTGATGAAACTTTCAGGTAATGATCAGTACACCAATCCCACGTGGCTCGCCAAATTTCGTTCTTCTAGGTGAAACGGTTCGTTGGCAGTAACCGGTTTCATTTTGAGGTTTCACTCTGTTTTCTCCTATATGGATACATGTATTTGGAACTCTAAATCAATCACGGTTTGTACTAGCTCTTTGAAACTTGACACCATAAAGCAGTTTCAAGTTCTATCTCTATGGTTTGTTTGCTGTTGATGTAGCCCTAAGCAGAGACTGGCGAGAATCACTTTCATGGAAAGGGCCTGACAAGCTTCCAAAAAACTACGAGTTGCCTGAAATCTCAGCACACACTTTTTCACCCAATCTTGATGAAACGTTCAGGTAATGATCAGTACACCAATCCCACGTGGCTCGCCAAATTTCGTTCTTTTAGGTGAAAGCGTTCGTTGGCAGTAACCGGTTTCATTTTGAGGTTTCACTCTGTTTTCTCCGATAGGGATACATGTATTTGGAACTCTAAATCAAACACGGTTTGTGCTAGCTCTTTGAAACTTGACACCATAAAGCAGTTTCAAGTTCTATCTCTATGGTTTGTTTGCTGTTGATGTAGCCCTAAGCAGAGACTGGCGAGAATCACTTTCATGGAAAGGGCCTGCCAAGCTTCCAAAAAACTACGAGTTGCCTGAAATCTCAGCACACACTTTTTCACCCAATCTTGATGAAACTTTCAGGTAATGATCAGTACACCAATCGCACTTGGCTCGCCAAATTTCGTTCTTCTAGGTGAAACCGTTCTTTGGCAGTAACCGGTTTCATTTTGACTTTTCACTCTGTTTTCCTCCTATAGGGATACATGTATTTGGAACTCTAAATCAAACACGGTTTGTGCTAGCTCTTTGAAACTTGACACCATAAAGCAGTTTCAAGTTCTATCTCTATGGTTTGTTTGCTGTTGATGTAGCCCTAAGCAGAGACTGGCGAGAATCACTTTCATGGAAAGGGCCTGCCAAGCTTCCAAAAAACTACGAGTTGCCTGAAATCTCAGCACACACTTTTTCACCCAATCTTGATGAAACTTTCAGGTAATGATCAGTACACCAATCCCACTTGGCTCGCCAAATTTCGTTCTTCTAGGTGAAACCGTTCTTTGGCAGTAACCTTTTTCATTTTGAGTTTTCACTCTGTTTTCTCCTATAGGGATACATGTATTTGGAACTCTAAATCAAACACGGTTTGTGCTAGCTCTTTGAAACTTGACACCATAAAGCAGTTTCAAGTTCTATCTCTATGGTTTGTTTGCTGTTGATGTAGCCCTAAGCAGAGACTGGCGAGAATCACTTTCATGGAAAGGACCTGCCAAGCTTCCAAAAACTACGAGTTGCCTGAAATCTCAGCACACACTTTTTCACCCAATCTTGATGAAACTTTCAGGTAATGATCAGTACACCAATCCCACTTGGCTCGCCAAATTTCGTTCTTGTAGTTGAACCCGTTCGTTGGCAGTAACCGGTTTCATTTTGAGGTTTCACTCTGTTTTTCTCCTATAGGGATACATGTATTTGGAACTGTAAATCAACACGGTTTGTGCTAGCTCTTTGAAACTTGACACCACAAAGCAGTTTCAAGTTCTATCTCTATGGTTTGTTTGCTGTTTGATGTAGCCCTAAGCAGAGACTGGCGAGAATCACTTTCATGGAAAGGCCTGCCAAGCTTCCAAAAAACTACGAGTTGCCTGAAATCTCAGCACACACTTATCACCCAATCTTGATGAAACTTTCAGGTAATGATCAGTACACCAATCCCACTTGGCTCGCCAAATTTCGTTCTTCTAGGTGAAACCGTTCGTTGGCAGTAACCGGTTTCATTTTGAGGTTTCACTCTGTTTTCTCCTATAGGGATACATGTATTTGGAACTCTAAATCAAACACGGTTTGTGCTAGCTCTTTGAAACTTGACACCATAAAGCAGTTTCAAGTTCTATCTCTATGGTTTGTTTGCTGTTGATGTAGCCCTAAGCAGAGACTGGCGAGAATCACTTTCATGGAAAGGGCCTGCCAAGCTTCCAAAAAACTACGAGTTGCCTGAAATCTCAGCACACACTTTGTCACCCAATCTTGATGAAACTTTCAGGTAATGATCAGTACACCAATCCCACGTGGCTCGCCAAATTTCGTTCTTCTAGGTGAAACCGTTCTTTGGCAGTAACCGGTTTCATTTTGAGGTTTCACTCTGTTTTCTCCTATAGGGATACATGTATTTTGGAACTCTAAATCAAACACGGTTTGTGCTAGCTCTTTGAAACTTGACACCATAAAGCAGTTTCAAGTTCTATCTCTATGGTTTGTTTGCTGTTGATGTAGCCCTAAGCAGAGACTGGCGAGAATCACTTTCATGGAAAGGGCCTGCCAAGCTTCCAAAAACTACGAGTTGCCTGAAATCTCAGCACACACTTTTTCACCCAATCTTGATGAAACTTTCAGGTAATGATCAGTACACCAATCCCACTTGGCTCGCCAAATTTCGTTCTTGTAGGTGAACCCGTTCGTTGGCAGTAACCGGTTTCATTTTGAGGTTTCACTCTGTTTTCTCCTATAGGGATACATGTATTTGGAACTCTAAATCAACACGGTTTGTGCTAGCTCTTTGAAACTTGACACCATAAAGCAGTTTCAAGTTCTATCTCTATGGTTTGTTTGCTGTTGAAGTAGCCCTAAGCAGAGACTGGCGAGAATCACTTTCATGGAAAGGGCCTGCCAAGCTTCCAAAAACTATGAGTTGCCTGAAAATCTCAGCACACACTTTATCACCCAATCTTGATGAAACTTTCAGGTAATGATCAGTACACCAATCCCACTTGGCTCGCCAAATTTCGTTCTTCTAGGTGAAACCGTTCGTTTGCAGTAACCCGTTTCATTTTGAGGTTTCACTCTGTTTTCTCCTATAGGGATACATGTATTTGGAACTCTAAATCAAACACGGTTTGTGCTAGCTCTTTGAAACTTGACACCATAAAGCAGTTTCAAGTTCTATCTCTATGGTTTGTTTGCTGTTGATGTAGCCCTAAGCAGAGACTGGCAAGAATCACTTTCATGGAAAGGGCCTGACAAGCTTCCAAAAAACTACGAGTTGCCTGAAATCTCAGCACACACTTTTTCACCCAATCTTGATGAGACTTTCATGTAATGATCAGTACACCAATCCCACATGGCTCGCCAAATTTCGTTCTTCTAGGTGAAACCGTTCTTTGGCAGTAACCGGTTTCATTTTGAGGTTTCACTCTGTTTTCTCCTATAGGGATACATGTATTTGGAACTCTAAATCAAACACGGTTTGTGCTAGCTCTTTGAAACTTGACACCATAAAGCAGTTTCAAGTTCTATCTCTATGGTTTGTTTGCTGTTGATGTAGCCCTAAGCAGAGACTGGCGAGAATCACGTTCATGGAAAGGGCCTGCCAAGCTTCCAAAAAACTACGAGTTGCCTGAAATCTCAGCACACATTTTTCACCCAATCTTGATGAAACTTTCAGGTAATGATCAGTACACCAATCCCACTTGGCTCGCCAAATTTCGTTCTTCTAGGTGAAACCGTTCGTTGGCAGTAACCGGTTTCATTTTGAGGTTTCACTCTGTTTTCTCCTATAGGGATACATGTATTTGGAACTCTAAATCAACACAGTTTGTGCTAGCTCTTTGAAACTTGACACCATAAAGCAGTTTCAAGTTCTATCTCTATGGTTTGTTTGCTGTTGATGTAGCCCTAAGCAGAGACTGGCGAGAATCACTTTCATGGAAAGGGCCTGCCAAGCTTCCAAAAAACTACGAGTTGCCTGAAATCTCAGCACACACTTTTTCACCCAATCTTGATGAAACTTTCAGGTAATGATCAGTACACCAATCCCACTTGGCTCGCCAAATTTCGTTCTTCTAGGTGAAACCGTTCGTTGGCAGTAACCGGTTTCATTTTGAGGTTTCACTCTGTTTTCTCCTATAGGGATACATGTATTTGGAACTCTAAATCAAACACGGTTTGTGCTAGCTCTTTGAAACTTGACACCATAAAGCAGTTTCAAGTTCTATCTCTATGGTTTGTTTGCTGTTGATGTAGCCCTAAGCAGAGACTGGCGAGAATCACTTTCATGGAAAGGGCCTGCCAAGCTTCCAAAAAACTAAGAGTTGCCGGAAATCTCAGCACACACTTTTTCACCCAATCTTGATGAAACTTTCAGGTAATGATCAGTACACCAATCCCACTTGGCTCGCCAAATTTCGTTCTTCTAGGTGAAACCGTTCGTTGGCAGTAACCGGTTTCATTTTGAGGTTTCACTCTGTTTTCTCCTATAGGGATACATGTATTTGGAACTCTAAATCAAACACGGTTTGTGCTAGCTCTTTGAAACTTGACACCATAAAGCAGTTTCAAGTTCTATCTCTATGGTTTGTTTGCTGTTGATGTAGCCCTAAGCAGAGACTGGCGAGAATCACTTTCATGGAAAGGGCCTGCCAAGCTTCCAAAAAACTACGAGTTTCCTGAAATCTCAGCACACACTTTTTCACCCAATCTTGATGAAACTTTCAGGTAATGATCAGTACACCAATCCCACTTGGCTCGCCAAATTTCGTTCTTCTAGGTGAAACCGTTCGTTGGCAGTAACCGGTTTCATTTTGAGGTTTCATTCTGTTTTCTCCTATAGGGATACATGTATTTGGAACTCTAAATCAAACACGGTTTGTGCTAGCTCTTTGAAACTTGACACCATAAAGCAGTTTCAAGTTCTATCTCTATGGTTTGTTTGCTGTTGATGTAGCCCTAAGCAGAGACTGGCGAGAATCACTTTCATAGAAAGGGCCTGCCAAGCTTCCAAAAAACTACGAGTTGCCGGAAATCTCAGCACACACTTTTTCACCCAATCTGGATGAAACTTTCAGGTAATGATCAGTACACCAATCCCACTTGGCTCGCCAAATTTCGTTCTTCTAGGTGAAACCGTTCGTTGGCAGTAACCGGTTTCATTTTGAGGTTTCACTCTGTTTTCTCCTATAGGGATACATGTATTTTGGAACTCTAAATCAAACACGGTTTGTGCTAGCTCTTTGAAACTTGACACCATAAAGCAGTTTCAAGTTCTATCTCTATGGTTTGTTTGCTGTTGATGTAGCCCTAAGCAGAGACTGGCGAGAATCACTTTCATGGAAAGGGCCTGCCAAGCTTCCAAAAAACTACGAGTTGCCTGAAATCTCAGCACACACTTTTTCACCCAATCTTGATGAAACTTTCAGGTAATGATCAGTACACCAATCCCACTTGGCTCGCCAAATTTCGTTCTTCTAGGTGAAACCGTTCCTTGGCAGTAACCGGTTTCATTTTGAGGTTTCACTCTGTTTTCTCCTATAGGGATACATGTATTTGGAACTCTAAATCAAACACGGTTTGTGCTAGCTCTTTGAAACTTGACACCATAAAGCAGTTTCAAGTTCTATCTCTATGGTTTGTTTGCTGTTGATGTAGCCCTAAGCAGAGACTGGCGAGAATCACTTTCATGGAAAGGGCCTGCCAAGCTTCCAAATAACTACGAGTTTCCTGAAATCTCAGCACACACTTTTTCACCCAATCTTGATGAAACTTTCAGGTAATGATCAGTACACCCAATCCCACTTGGCTCGCCAAATTTCGTTCTTCTAGGTGAAACCGTTCGTTGGCAGTAACCGGTTTCATTTTGAGGTTTCACTTTTTCTCCTATAGGGATACATGTATTTGGAACTCTAAATCAAACACGGTTTGTGCTAGCTCTTTGAAACTTGACACCATAAAGCAGTTTCAAGTTCTATCTCTATGGTTTGTTTGCTGTTGATGTAGCCCTAAGCAGAGACTGGCGAGAATCACTTTCATGGAAAGGGCCTGCCAAGCTTCCAAAAAACTACGAGTTGCCTGAAATCTCAGCACACACTTTTTCACCCAATCTTGATGAAACTTTCAGGTAATGATCAGTACACCAATCCCACTTGGCTCGCCAAATTTCGTTCTTCTAGGTGAAACCGTTCATTGGCAGTAACCGGTTTCATTTTGAGGTTTCACTCTGTTTTCTCCTATAGGGATACATGTATTTGGAACTCTAAATCAACACGGTTTGTGCTAGCTCTTTGAAACTTTACACCATAAAGCAGTTTCAAGTTCTATCTCTATGGTTTGTTTGCTGTTGATGTAGCCCTAAGCAGAGACTGGCGAGAATCACTTTCATGGAAAGGGCCTGCCAAGCTTCCAAAAAACTACGAGTTGCATGAAATCTCAGCACACACTTTTTCAACCAATCTTGATGAAACTTTCAGGTAATGATCAGTACACCAATCCCACTTGGCTCGCCAAATTTCGTTCTTCTAGGTGAAACGGTTCGTTGGCAGTAACCGGTTTCATTTTGAGGTTTCACTCTGTTTTCTCCTATAGGGATACATGTATTTGGAACTCTAAATCAAACACGGTTTGTGCTAGCTCTTTGAAACTTGACACCATAAAGCAGTTTCAAGTTCTATCTCTATGGTTTGTTTGCTGTTGATGTAGCCCTAAGCAGAGACTGGCGAGAATCACTTTCATGGAAAGGGCCTGCCAAGCTTCCAAAAAACTACGAGTTGCATGAAATCTCAGCACACACTTTTTCAACCAATCTTGATGAAACTTTCAGGTAATGATCAGTACACCAATCCCACTTGGCTCGCCAAATTTCGTTCTTCTAGGTGAAACGGTTCGTTGGCAGTAACCGGTTTCATTTTGAGGTTTGACTCTGTTTTCTACTATAGGGATACATGTATTTGGAACTCTAAATCAAACACGGTTTGTGCTAGCTCTTTGAAACTTGACAAAATAAATCAGTTTCAATTTCTATCTCTATGGTTTGTTTGCTGTTGATGTAGCCCTAAGCAGAGACTGGCGAGAATCACTTTCATGGAAAGGGCCTGCCAAGCTTCCAAAAAACTACGAGTTGCCTGAAATCTCAGCACACACTTTTTCACCCAATCTTGATGAAACTTTCAGGTAATGATCAGTACACCAATCCCACGTGGCTCGCCAAATTTCGTTCTTCTAGGTGAAACCGTTCGTTGGCAGTAACCGGTTTCATTTGAGGTTTCACTCTGTTTTCTCCTATATGGATACATGTATTTGGAACTCTAAATCAAACACGGTTTGTACTAGCTCTTTGAAACTTGACACCATAAAGCAGTTTCAAGTTCTATCTCTATGGTTTGTTTGCTGTTGATGTAGCCCTAAGCAGAGACTGGCGAGAATCACTTTCATGGAAAGGGCCTGACAAGCTTCCAAAAAACTACGAGTTGCCTGAAATCTCAGCACACACTTTTTCACCCAATCTTGATGAAACGTTCAGGTAATGATCAGTACACCAATCCCACGTGGCTCGCCAAATTTCGTTCTTTTAGGTGAAACCGTTCGTTGGCAGTAACCGGTTTCATTTTGAGGTTTCACTCTGTTTTCTCCTATAGGGATACATGTATTTGGAACTCTAAATCAACACGGTTTGTGCTAGCTCTTTGAAACTTGACACCATAAAGCAGTTTCAAGTTCTATCTCTATGGTTTGTTTGCTGTTGATGTAGCCCTAAGCAGAGACTGGCGAGAATCACTTTCATGGAAAGGGCCTGCCAAGCTTCCAAAAAACTACGAGTTGCCTGAAATCTCAGCACACACTTTTTCACCCAATCTTGATGAAACTTTCAGGTAATGATCAGTACACCAATCCACTTGGCTCGCCAAATTTCGTTCTTGTAGGTGAAACCGTTCGTTGGCAGTAACTGGTTTCATTTTGAGGTTTCACTCTGTTTTCTCCTATAGGGATACATGTATTTGGAACTCTAAATCAAACACGGTTTGTGCTAGCTCTTTGAAACTTGACACCATAAAGCAGTTTCAAGTTCTATCTCTATGGTTTGTTTGCTGTTGATGTAGCCCTAAGCAGAGACTGGCGAGAATCACTTTCATGGAAAGGGCCTGCCAATCTTCCAAAAACTACGAGTTGCATGAAATCTCAGCACACACTTTTTCAACCAATCTTGATGAAACTTTCAGGTAATGATCAGTACACCAATCCCACTTGGCTCGCCAAATTTCGTTCTTCTAGGTGAAACGGTTCGTTGGCAGTAACCGGTTTCATTTTGAGGTTTGACTCTGTTTTCTACTATAGGGATACATGTATTTGGAACTCTAAATCAAACACGGTTTTGTGCTAGCTCTTTGAAACTTGACACAATAAAGCAGTTTCAATTTCTATCTCTATGGTTTGTTTGCTGTTGATGTAGCCCTAAGCAGAGACTGGCGAGAATCACTTTCATGGAAAGGGCCTGCCAAGCTTCCAAAAAACTACGAGTTGCCTGAAATCTCAGCACACACTTTTTCACCCCAATCTTGATGAAACTTTCAGGTAATGATCAGTACACCAATCCCACGTGGCTCGCCAAATTTCGTTCTTCTAGGTGAAACCGTTCGTTGGCAGTAACCGGTTTCATTTTGAGGTTTCACTCTGTTTTCTCCTATATGGATACATGTATTTGGAACTCTAAATCAATCACGGTTTGTACTAGCTCTTTGAAACTTGACACATAAAGCAGTTTTCAAGTTCTATCTCTATGGTTTGTTTGCTGTTGATGTAGCCCTAAGCAGAGACTGGCGAGAATCACTTTCATGGAAAGGGCCTGACAAGCTTCCAAAAAACTACGAGTTGCCTGAAATCTCAGCACACACTTTTTCAACCCAATCTTGATGAAACGTTCAGGTAATGATCAGTACACCAATCCCACGTGGCTCGCCAAATTTCGTTCTTTTAGGTGAAAGCGTTCGTTGGCAGTAACCGGTTTCATTTTGAGGTTTCACTCTGTTTTCTCCGATAGGGATACATGTATTTGGAACTCTAAATCAAACACGGTTTGTGCTAGCTCTTTGAAACTTGACACCATAAAGCAGTTTCAAGTTCTATCTCTATGGTTTGTTTGCTGTTGATGTAGCCCTAAGCAGAGACTGGCGAGAATCACTTTCATGGAAGGGCCTGCCAAGCTTCCAAAAAACTACGAGTTGCCTGAAATCTCAGCACACACTTTTTCTCCCAATCTTGATGAAACTTTCAGGTAATGATCAGAACACCAATCCCACTTGGCTCGCCAAATTTCGTTCTTCTAGGTGAAACCGTTTTTTGGCAGTAACCGGTTTCATTTTGAGGTTTACTCTGTTTTCTCCTATATGATACATGTATTTGGAACTCTAAATCAAACACGGTTTGTGCTAGCTCTTTGAAACTTGACACCATAAAGCAGTTTCAAGTTCTATCTCTATGGTTTGTTTGCTGTTGATGTAGCCCTAAGCAGAGACTGGCGAGAATCACTTTCATGGAAAGGGCCTGCCAAGCTTCCAAAAAACTACGAGTTGCCTGAAATCTCAGCACACACGTTTTCACCCAATCTTGATGAAACTTTCAGGTAATGATCAGTACACCAATCCCACTTGGCTCGCCAAATTTCGTTCTTCTAGGTGAAACCGTTCGTTGGCAGTAACCGGTTTCATTTTGACTTTTCACTCTGTTTTCTCCTATAGGGATACATGTATTTGGAACTCTTAAATCAAACACGGTTGTGCTAGCTCTTTGAACTTGACACCATAAAGCAGTTTCAAGTTCTATCTCTATGGTTTGTTTGCTGTTGATGTAGCCCTAAGCAGAGACTGGCGAGAATCACTTTCATGGAAAGGGCCTGCCAAGCTTCAAAAAACTACGAGTTGCCTGAAATCTCAGCACACACTTTTTCACCCAATCTTGATGAAACTTTCAGGTAATGATCAGTACACCAATCCCACTTGGCTCGCCAAATTTCGTTCTTCTAGGTGAAACCGTTCTTTGGCAGTAACCTTTTTCATTTTGAGTTTTCACTCTGTTTTCTCCTATAGGGATACATGTATTTGGAACTCTAAATCAAACACGGTTTGTGCTAGCTCTTTGAAACTTGACACCATAAAGCAGTTTCAAGTTCTATCTCTATGGTTTGTTTGCTGTTGATGTAGCCCTAAGCAGAGACTGGCGAGAATCACTTTCATGGAAAGGGCCTGCCAAGCTTCCAAAAACTACGAGTTGCCTGAAATCTCAGCACACACTTTTTCACCCAATCTTGATGAAACTTTCAGGTAATGATCAGTACACCAATCCCACTTGGCTCGCCAAATTTCGTTCTTGTAGGTGAACCCGTTCGTTGGCAGTAACCGGTTTCATTTTGAGGTTTCACTCTGTTTTCTCCTATAGGGATACATGTATTTGGAACTCTAAATCAACACGGTTTGTGCTAGCTCTTTGAAACTTGACACCACAAAGCAGTTTCAAGTTCTATCTCTATGGTTTGTTTGCTGTTGATGTAGCCCTAAGCAGAGACTGGCGAGAATCACTTTCATGGAAAGGGCCTGCCAAGCTTCCAAAAAACTACGAGTTGCCTGAAATCTCAGCAC
Organism: Ictidomys tridecemlineatus; assembly: GCF_052094955.1. NCBI lineage: Eukaryota > Metazoa > Chordata > Mammalia > Rodentia > Sciuridae > Ictidomys > Ictidomys tridecemlineatus. Next base: position 18,227 of record NW_027524880.1, read on the forward strand.
ACACTTTTTCACCCAATCTTGATGAAACTTTCAGGTAATGATCAGTACACCAATCCCACTTGGCTCGCCAAATTTCGTTCTTCTAGGTGAAACCGTTCGTTGGCAGTAACCGGTTTCATTTTGAGGTTTCACTCTGTTTTCTCCTATAGGGATACATGTATTTGGAACTCTAAATCAAACACGGTTTGTACTAGCTCTTTGAAACTTGACACCATAAAGCAGTTTCAAGTTCTATCTCTATGGTTTGTTTGCTGTTGATGTAGCCCTAATCAGAGACTGCCGAGAATCACTTTCATGGAAAGGGCCTGCCAAGCTTCCAAAAAACTACGAGTTGCCTGAAATCTCAGCACACACTTTTTCACCCAATCTTGATGAAACGTTCAGGTAATGATCAGTACACCAATCCAACGTGGCTCGCCAAATTTCGTTCTTTTAGGTGAAACCGTTCGTTGGCAGTAACCGGTTTCATTTTGAGGTTTCACTCTGTTTTCTCCGATAGGGATACATGTATTTGGAACTCTAAATCAAACACGGTTTGTGCTAGCTCTTTGAAACTTGACACCATAAAGCAGTTTCAAGTTCTATCTCTATGGTTTGTTTGCTGTTGATGTAGCCCTAAGCAGAGACTGGCGAGAATCACTTTCATGGAAAGGGCCTTCCAAGCTTCCAAAAAACTACGAGTTGCCTGAAATCTCAGCACACACTTTTTCACCCAATCTTGATGAAACTTTCAGGTAATGATCAGTACACCAATCCCACGTGGCTCGCCAAATTTCGTTCTTCTAGGTGAAACCGTTCGTTGGCAGTAACCGGTTTCATTTTGAGGTTTCACTCTGTTTTCTCCTATAGGGATACATGTATTTGGAACTCTAAATCAAACACGGTTTGTACTAGCTCTTTGAAACTTGACACCATAAAGCAGTTTCAAGTTCTATCTCTATGGTTTGTTTGCTGTTGATGTAGCCCTAAGCAGAGACTGGCGAGAATCACTTTCATGGAAAGGGCCTGCCAAGCTTCCAAAAAACTACGAGCTGCCTGAAATCTCAGCACACACTTTTTCACCCAATCTTGATGAAACGTTCAGGTAATGATCAGTACACCAATCCCACGTGGCTCGCCAAATTTCGTTCTTTTAGGTGAATCCGTTCGTTGGCAGTAACCGGTTTCATTTTGAGGTTTCACTCTGTTTTCTCCGATAGGGATACATGTATTTGGAACTCTAAATCAAACACGGTTTGTGCTAGCTCTTTGAAACTTGACACCATAAAGCAGTTTCAAGTTCTATCTCTATGGTTTGTTTGCTGTTGATGTAGCCCTAAGCAGAGACTGGCGAGAATCACTTTCATGGAAAGGGCCTGCCAAGCTTCCAAAAAACTACGAGTTGCCTGAAATCTCAGCACACACTTTTTCACCCAATCTTGATGAAACTTTCAGGTAATGGTCAGTACACCAATCCCACTTGGCTCGCCAAATTTCGTTCTTCTAGGTGAAACCGTTCGTTGGCAGTAACCGGTTTCATTTTGAGGTTTCACTCTGTTTTCTCCTATAGGGATACATGTATTTGGAACTCTAAATCAAACACGGTTTGTGCTAGCTCTTTGAAACTTGACACCATAAAGCAGTTTCAAGTTCATTCTCTATGGTTTGTTTGCTGTTGATGTAGCCCTAAGCAGAGACTGGCGAGAATCACTTTCATGGAAAGGGCCTGCCAAGCTTCCAAAAAACTACGATTTGCCTGAAATCTCAGCACACACTTTTTCAGCCAATCTTGATGAAACTTTCAGGTAATGATCAGTACACCAATCCCACTTGGCTTGCCAAATTTCGTTCTTGTAGGTGAAACCGTTCGTTGGCAGTAACCGGTTTCATTTTGAGGTTTCACTCTGTTTTCTCCTATAGGGATACATGTATTTGGAACTCTAAATCAAACACGGTTTGTGCTAGCTCTTTGAAACTTGACACCATAAAGCAGTTTCAAGTTCTATCTCTATGGTTTGTTTGCTGTTGATGTAGCCCTAAGCAGAGACTGGCGAGAATCACTTTCATGGAAAGGGCCTGCCAAGCTTCCAAAAAACTACGAGTTGCCTGAAATCTCAGCACACACTTTTTCACCCAATCTTGATGAAACTTTCAGGTAATGATCAGTACACCAATCCCACTTGGCTCGCCAAATTTCGTTCTTCTAGGTGAAACCGTTCGTTGGCAGTAACCGGTTTCATTTTGAGGTTTCACTCTGTTTTCTCCTATAGGGATACATGTATTTGGAACTCTAAATCAAACACGGTTTGTGCTAGCTCTTTGAAACTTGACATCATAAAGCAGTTTCAAGTTCTATCTCTATGGTTTGTTTGCTGTTGATGTAGCCCTAAGCAGAGACTGGCGAGAATAACTTTCATGGAAAGGGCCTGCCAAGCTTCCAAAAAACTACGAGTTGCCTGAAATCTCAGCACACACTTTTTCACCCAATCTTGATGAAACTTTCAGGTAGTGATCAGTACACCAATCCCACCTGGCTCGCCAAATTTCGTTCTTCTAGGTGAAACCGTTCGTTGGCAGTAACCGGTTTCATTTTGAGGTTTCACTCTGTTTTCTCCGATAGGGATACATGTATTTGGAACTCTAAATCAAACACGGTTTGTGCTAGCTCTTTGAAACTTGAAACCATAAAGCAGTTTCAAGTTCTATCTCTATGGTTTGTTTGCTGTTGATGTAGCCCTAAGCAGAGACTGGCGAGAATCACTTTCATGGAAACGGCCTGCCAAGCTTCCAAAAAACTACGAGTTGCCTGAAATCTCAGCACACACTTTTTCACCCAATCTTGATGGAACTTTCAGGTAGTGATCAGTACACCAATCCCACCTGGCTCGCCAAATTTCGTTCTTCTAGGTGAAACCGTTCGTTGGCAGTAACCGGTTTCATTTTGAGGTTTCACTCTGTTTTCTCCTATAGGGATACATGTATTTGGAACTCTAAATCAAACACGGTTTGTGCTAGCTCTTTGAAACTTGACACCATAAAGCAGTTTCAAGTTCTATCTCTATGGTTTGTTTGCTGTTGATGTAGCCCTAAGCAGAGACTGGCGAGAATCACTTTCATGGAAAGGGCCTGCCAAGCTTCCAAAAAACTACGAGTTGCCTGAAATCTCAGCACACACTTTTTCACCCAATCTTGATGAAACTTTCAGGTAATGATCAGTACACCAATCCCACTTGGCTCGCCAAATTTTGTTCTTCTAGGTGAAACCGTTCGTTGGCAGTAACCGGTTTCATTTTGAGGTTTCACTCTGTTTTCTCCTATAGGGATACATGTATTTGGAACTCTAAATCAAACACGGTTTGTGCTAGCTCTTTGAAACTTGACACCATAAAGCAGTTTCAAGTTCTATCTCTATGGTTTGTTTGCTGTTGATGTAGCCCTAAGCAGAGACTGGCGAGAATCACTTTCATGGAAAGGGCCTGCCAAGCTTCCAAAAAACTACGAGTTGCCTGAAATCTCAGCACACACTTTTTCACCCAATCTTGATGAAACTTTCAGGTAATGGTCAGTACACCAATCCCACTTGGCTCGCCAAATTTCGTTCTTCTAGGTGAAACCGTTCGTTGGCAGTAACCGGTTTCATTTTGAGGTTTCACTCTGTTTTCTCCTATAGGGATACATGTATTTGGAACTCTAAATCAAACACGGTTTGTGCTAGCTCTTTGAAACTTGACACCATAAAGCAGTTTCAAGTTCATTCTCTATGGTTTGTTTGCTGTTGATGTAGCCCTAAGCAGAGACTGGCGAGAATCACTTTCATGTAAAGGGCCTGCCAAGCTTCCAAAAAACTACGAGTTGCCTGAAATCTCAGCACACACTTTTTCAGCCAATCTTGATGAAACTTTCAGGTAATGATCAGTACACCAATCCCACTTGACTTGCCAAATTTCGTTCTTGTAGGTGAAACCGTTCGTTGGCAGTAACCGGTTTCATTTTGAGGTTTCACTCTGTTTTCTCCTATAGGGATACATGTATTTGGAACTCTAAATCAAACACGGTTTGTGCTAGCTCTTTGAAACTTGACACCATAAAGCAGTTTCAAGTTCTATCTCTATGGTTTGTTTGCTGTTGATGTAGCCCTAAGCAGAGACTGGCGAGAATCACTTTCATGGAAAGGGCCTGCCAAGCTTCCAAAAAACTACGAGTTGCCTGAAATCTCAGCACACACTTTTTCACCCAATCTTGATGAAACTTTCAGGTAATGATCAGTACACCAATCCCACTTGGCTCGCCAAATTTCGTTCTTCTAGGTGAAACCGTTCGTTGGCAGTAACTGGTTTCATTTTGAGGTTTCACTCTGTTTTCTCCTATAGGGATACATGTATTTGGAACTCTAAATCAAACACGGTTTGTGCTAGCTCTTTGAAACTTGACACCATAAAGCAGTTTCAAGTTCTATCTCTATGGTTTGTTTGCTGTTGATGTAGCCCTAAGCAGAGACTGGCGAGAATAACTTTCATGGAAAGGGCCTGCCAAGCTTCCAAAAAACTACGAGTTGCCTGAAATCTCAGCACACACTTTTTCACCCAATCTTGATGAAACTTTCAGGTAGTGATCAGTACACCAATCCCACCTGGCTCGCCAAATTTCGTTCTTCTAGGTGAAACCGTTCGTTGGCAGTAACCGGTTTCATTTTGAGGTTTCACTCTGTTTTCTCCTATAGGGATACATGTATTTGGAACTCTAAATCAAACACGGTTTGTGCTAGCTCTTTGAAACTTGACACCATAAAGCAGTTTCAAGTTCTATCCCTATGGTTTGGTTGCTGTTGATGTACCCCTAAGCAGAGACTGGCGAGAATCACTTTCATGGAAAGGGCCTGCCAAGCTTCCAAAAAACTACGAGTTGCCTGAAATCTCAGCACACAGTTTTTCACCCAATCTTGATGAAACTTTCAGGTAATGGTCAGTACACCAATCCCACTTGGCTCGCCAAATTTCGTTCTTCTAGGTGAAACCGTTCGTTGGCAGTAACCGGTTTCATTTTGAGGTTTCACTCTGTTTTCTCCTATAGGGATACATGTATTTGGAACTCTAAATCAAACACGGTTTGTGCTAGCTCTTTGAAACTTGACACCATAAAGCAGTTTCAAGTTCTATCTCTATGGTTTGTTTGCTGTTGATGTAGCCCTAAGCAGAGACTGGCGAGAATCACTTTCATGGAAAGGGCCTGCCAAGCTTCCCAAAAACTACGAGTTGCCTGAAAAATCAGCACACACTTTTTCACCCAATCTTGATGAAACTTTCAGGTAATGATCAGTACACCAATCCCACTTGGCTCGCCAAATTTCGTTCTTGTAGGTGAAACCGTTCGTTGGCAGTAACCGGTTTCATTTTGAGGTTTCACTCTGTTTTCTCCTATAGGGATACATGTATTTGGAACTCTAAATCAACACGGTTTGTGCTAGCTCTTTGAAACTTGACACCATAAAGCAGTTTCAAGTTCTATCTCTATGGTTTGTTTGCTGTTGATGTAGCCCTAAGCAGAGACTGGCGAGAATCACTTTCATGGAAAGGGCCTGCCAAGCTTCCAAAAAACTACGAGTTGCCTGAAATCTCAGCACACACTTTTTCACCCAATCTTGATGAAACTTTCAGGTAATGGTCAGTACACCAATCCCACTTGGCTCGCCAAATTTCCTTCTTCTAGGTGAAACCGTTCGTTGGCAGTAACCGGTTTCATTTTGAGGTTTCACTCTGTTTTCTCCTATAGGGATACATGTATTTGGAACTCTAAATCAAACACGGTTTGTGCTAGCTCTTTGAAACTTGACACCATAAAGCAGTTTCAAGTTCTATCTCTATGGTTTGTTTGCTGTTGATGTAGCCCTAAGCAGAGACTGGCGAGAATCACTTTCATTGAAAGGGCCTGCCAAGCTTCCAAAAAACTACGAGTTCCCTGAAATCTCAGCACACACTTTTTCACCCAATCTTGATGAAACTTTCAGGTAATGATCAGTACACCAATCCCACTTGGCTCGCCAAATTTCATTCTTCTAGGTGAAACCGTTCGTTGGCAGTAACCGGTTTCATTTTGAGGTTTCACTCTGTTTTCTCCTATAGGGATACATGTATTTGGAACTCTAAATCAAACACGGTTTGTGCTAGCTCTTTGAAACTTGACACCATAAAGCAGTTTCAAGTTCTATCTCTATGGTTTGTTTGCTGTTGATGTAGCCCTAAGCAGAGACTGGCGAGAATCACTTTCATGGAAAGGGCCTGCCAAGCTTCCAAAAAACTACGAGTTGCCTGAAATCTCAGCACACACTTTTTCACCCAATCTTGATGAAACTTTCATGTAATGATCAGTACACCAATCCCACTTGGCTCGCCAAATTTCGTTCTTCTAGGTGAAACCGTTCGTTGGCAGTAACCGGTTTCATTTTGAGGTTTCACTCTGTTTTCTCCTATAGGGATACATGTATTTGGAACTCTAAATCAAACACGGTTTGTGCTAGCTCTTTGAAACTTGACACCATAAAGCAGTTTCAAGTTTTATCTCTATGGTTTCTTTGCTGTTGATGTAGCCCTAAGCAGAGACTGGCAAGAATCACTTTCATGGAAAGGGCCTGCCAAGCTTCCAAAAAACTACGAGTTGCCTGAAATCTCAGCACACACTTTTTCACCCAATCTTGATGAAACTTTCAGGTAATGATCAGTACACCAATCCCACTTGGCTCGCCAAATTTTGTTCTTCTAGGTGAAACCATTCTTTGGCAGTAACCGGTTTCATTTTGAGGTTTCACTCTGTTTTCTCCTATAGGGATACATGTATTTGGAACTCTAAATCAAACACGGTTTGTGCTAGCTCTTTGAAACTTGACACCATAAAGCAGTTTCAAGTTCTATCTCTATGGTTTGTTTGCTGTTGATGTAGCCCTAAGCAGAGACTGGCGAGAATCACTTTCATGGAAAGGGCCTGCCAAGCTTCCAAAAAACTACGAGTTGCCTGAAATCTCAGCACACACTTTTTCACCCAATCTTGATGAAACTTTCAGGTAATGATCAGTACACCAATCCCACTTGGCTAGCCAAATTTCGTTCTTGTAGGTGAAACCGTTCGTTGGCAGTAACCGGTTTCATTTTGAGGTTTCACTCTGTTTTCTCCTATTGGGATACATGTATTTGGAACTCTAAATCAACACGGTTTGTGCTAGCTCTTTGAAACTTGACACCATAAAGCAGTTTCAAGTTCTATCTCTATGGTTTGTTTGCTGTTGATGTAGCCCTAAGCAGAGACTGGCGAGAATCACTTTCATGGAAAGGGCCTGCCAAGCTTCCAAAAAACTACGAGTTGCCTGAAATCTCAGCACACAGTTTTTCACCCAATCTTGATGAAACTTTCAGGTAATGATCAGTACACCAATCCCACTTGGCTCGCCAAATTTCGTTCTTCTAGGTGAAACCGTTCGTTGGCAGTAACCGGTTTCATTTTGAGGTTTCACTCTGTTTTCTCCTATAGGGATACATGTATTTGGAACTCTAAATCAAACACGGTTTGTGCTAGCTCTTTGAAACTTGACACCATAAAGCAGTTTCAAGTTCTATCTCTATGGTTTGTTTGCTGTTGATGTAGCCCTAAGCAGAGACTGGCGAGAATCACTTTCATGGAAAGGGCCTGCCAAGCTTCCAAAAAACTACGAGTTGCCTGAAATCTCAGCACACACTTTTTCACCCAATCTTGATGGAAACTTTCAGGTAGTGATCAGTACACCAATCCCACCTGGCTCGCCAAATTTCGTTCTTCTAGGTGAAACCGTTCGTTGGCAGTAACCGGTTTCATTTTGAGGTTTCACTCTGTTTTCTCCTATAGGGATACATGTATTTGGAACTCTAAATCAAACACGGTTTGTGCTAGCTCTTTGAAACTTGACACCATAAAGCAGTTTCAAGTTCTATCTCTATGGTTTGTTTGCTGTTGATGTAGCCCTAAGCAGAGACTGGCGAGAATCACTTTCATGGAAAGGGCCTGCCAAGCTTCCAAAAAACTACGAGTTGCCTGAAATCTCAGCACAATCTTGATGAAACTTTCAGGTAATGAATGGCAAATTTGTTCTTCTAGGTGAAACCGTTCGTTGGCAGTAACCGGTTTCATTTTGAGGTTTCACTCTGTTTTCTCCTATAGGGATACATGTATTTGGAACTCTAAATCAACACGGTTTGTGCTAGCTCTTTGAAACTTGACACCATAAAGCAGTTTCAAGTTCTATCTCTATGGTTTGTTTGCTGTTGATGTAGCCCTAAGCAGAGACTGGCGAGAATCACTTTCATGGAAAGGGCCTGCCAAGCTTCCAAAAAACCTTTCAGTGTACACCAATCCCACTTGGCTCGCCAAATTTCATTCTTCTAGGTGAAACCGTCTGTTTTCTCCTATAGGGATACATGTATTTGGAACTCTAGTGCTAGCTCTTTGAAACTTGACACCATAAAGCAGTTTCAAGTTCTATCTCTATGGTTTGTTTGCTGTTGATGTAGCCCTAAGCAGAGACTGGCGAGAAACA
>NW_027524881.1:0-26746 GCF_052094955.1 Ictidomys tridecemlineatus
GCTAGCTCTTTGAAACTTGACACAATAAAGCAGTTTCAAGTTCTATCTCTATGGTTTGTTTGCTGTTGATTTAGCCCTAAGCAGAGACTGGCGAGAATCACTTTCATGGAAAGGGCCTGCCAAGCTTCCAAAAAACTACGAGTTGCCTGAAATCTCAGCACACACTTTTTCACCCAATCTTGATGAAACTTTCAGGTAATGATCAGTACACCAATCTCACTTGGCTCGCCAAATTTCGTTCTTCTAGGTTAAACCGTTCGTTGGCAGTAACCGGTTTCATTTTGAGGTTTCACTCTGTTTTCTCCTATAGGGATACATGTATTTGGAAGTCTAAATCAAACACGGTTTGTGCTAGCTCTGTGAAACTTGACACAATAAAGCAGTTTCAAGTTCTATCTCTATGGTTTGTTTGCTGTTGATGTAGCCCTATGCAGAGACTGGCGAGAATCACTTTCATGGAAAGGGCCTGCCAAGCTTCCAAAAAACTACGAGTTGCCTGAAATCTCAGCACACACTTTTTCACCCAATCTTGATGAAACTTTCAGGTAATGATCAGTACACCAATCCCACTTGGCTCGCCAAATTTCGTTCTTCTAGGTTAAACCGTTCGTTGGCAGTAACCGGTTTCATTTTGAGGTTTCACTCTGTTTTCTCCTATAGGGATACATGTATTTGGAACTCTAAATCAAACACGGTTTGTGCTAGCTCTTTGAAACTTGACACAATAAAGCAGTTTCAAGTTCTATCTCTATGGTTTGTTTGCTGTTGATGTAGCCCTAAGCAGTGACTGGCGAGAATCACTTTCATGGAAAGGGCCTGCCAAGCTTCCAAAAAACTACGAGTTGCCTGAAATCTCAGCACACACTTTTTCACCCAATCTTGATGAAACTTTCAGTTAATGATCAGTACACCAATCCCACTTGGCTGGCGAAATTTTGTTCTTCTAGGTTAAACCGTTCGTTGGCAGTAACCGGTTTCATTTTGAGGTTTCACTCTGTTTTCTCCTATAGGGATACATGTATTTGGAACTCTAAATCAAACACGGTTTGTGCTAGCTCTTTGAAACTTGACACAATAAACAGTTTCAAGTTCTATCTCTATGGTTTGTTTGCTGTTGATGTAGCCCTAAGCAGAGACTGGCGAGAATCACTTTCATGGAAAGGGCCTGCCAAGCTTCAAAAAACTACGAGTTGCCTGAAATCTCAGCACACACTTTTTCACCCAATCTTGATGAAACTTTCAGGTAATCATCAGTACACCAATCCCACTTGGCTCGCCAAATTTCGTTCTTCTAGGTTAAACCGTTCGTTGGCAGTAACCAGTTCCATTTTGAGGTTTCACTCTGTTTTCTCCTATAGGGATACATGTATTTGGAACTCTAAATCAAACACGATTTGTGCTAGCTCTTTGAAACTTGACACAATAAAGCAATTTCAAGTTCTATCTCTATGGTTTGTTTGCTGTTGATGTAGCCCTAAGTAGAGACTGGCGAGAATCACTTTCATGGAAAGGGCCTGCCAAGCTTCCAAAAAACTACGAGTTGCCTGAAATCTCAGCAAACACTTTTTCACCCAATCTTGATGAAACTTTCAGGTAATGATCAGTACACCAATCCCACTTGGCTCGCCAAATTTCGTTCTTCTAGGTTAAACCGTTCGTTGGCAGTAACCGGTTTCATTTTGAGGTTTCACTCTGTTTTCTCCTATAGGGATACATGTATTTGGAACTCTAAATCAAACACGGTTTGTGCTAGCTCTTTGAAACTTGACACAATAAAGCAGTTTCAAGTTCTATCTCTATGGTTTGTTTGCTGTTGATTTAGCCCTAAGCAGAGACTGGCGAGAATCACTTTCATGGAAAGGGCCTGCCAAGCTTCCAAAAAACTACGAGTTGCCTGAAATCTCAGCACACACTTTTTCACCCAATCTTGATGAAACTTTCAGGTAATGATCAGTACACCAATCTCACTTGGCTCGCCAAATTTCGTTCTTCTAGGTTAAACCGTTCGTTGGCAGTAACCGGTTTCATTTTGAGGTTTCACTCTGTTTTCTCCTATAGGGATACATGTATTTGGAAGTCTAAATCAAACACGGTTTGTGCTAGCTCTGTGAAACTTGACACAATAAAGCAGTTTCAAGTTCTATCTCTATGGTTTGTTTGCTGTTGATGTAGCCCTATGCAGAGACTGGCGAGAATCACTTTCATGGAAAGGGCCTGCCAAGCTTCCAAAAAACTACGAGTTGCCTGAAATCTCAGCACACACTTTTTCACCCAATCTTGATGAAACTTTCAGGTAATGATCAGTACACCAATCCCACTTGGCTCGCCAAATTTCGTTCTTCTAGGTTAAACCGTTCGTAGGCAGTAACCGGTTTCATTTTGAGGTTTCACTCTGTTTTCTCCTATAGGGATACATGTATTTGGAAATCTAAATCAAACACGGTTTGTGCTAGCTCTTTAAAACTTGATACAATAAAGCAGTTCCAAGTTCTATCTCTATGGTTTGTTTGCTGTTGATGTAGCCCTAAGCAGAGACTGGCGAGAATCACTTTCATGGAAAGGGCCTGCCAAGCTTCCAAAAAACTACGAGTTGCCTGAAATCTCAGCACACACTTTTTCACCCAATCTTGATGAAACTTTCAGGTAATGATCAGTACACCAATCCCACTTGGCTCGCCAAATTTCGTTCTTCTAGGTTAAACCGTTCGTTGGCAGTAACCGGTTTCATTTTGAGGTTTCACTCTGTTTTCTCCTATAGGGATACATGTATTTGGAAGTCTAAATCAAACACGGTTTGTGCTAGCTCTTTAAAACTTGACACAATAAAGCAGTTCCAAGTTCTATCTCTATGGTTTCTTTGCTGTTGATGTAGCCCTAAGCAGAGACTGGCGAGAATCACTTTCATGGAAAGGGCCTGCCACGCTTCCAAAAAACTACGAGTTGCCTGAAATCTCAGCAAACACTTTTTCACCCAATCTTGATGAATCTTTCAGGTAATGATCAGTACACCAATCCCACTTGGCTCGCCAAATTTCGTCCTTCTAGGTTAAACACTTCGTTTGCAGTAACCGGTTTCATTTTGAGGTTTCACTCTGTTTTCTCCTATAGGGATACATGTATTTGGAAGTCTAAATCAAACACGGTTTGTGCTAGCTCTTTAAAACTTGACACAATAAAGCAGTTCTAAGTTCTATCTCTATGGTTTCTTTGCTGTGGATGTAGCCCTAAGCAGAGACTGGCGAGAATCACTTTCATGGAAAGGGCCTGCCAAGCTTCCAAAAAACTACGAGTTGCCTGAAATCTCAGCAAACACTTTTTCACCCAATCTTGATGAAACTTTCAGGTAATGATCAGTACACCAATCCCACTTGGCTCGCCAAATTTTGTTCTTCTAGGTTGAACCGTTCCTTGGCAGTAACCGGTTTCATTTTGAGGTTTCACTCTGTTTTTCCCTATAGGGATACATGTATTTGGAAGTCTAAATCAAACACGGTTTGCGCTAGCTCTTTGAAACTTGACACAATAAAGCAGTTTCAAGTTCTATCTCTATGGCTTGTTTGCTGTTGATGTAGCCCTATGCAGAGACTGGCGAGAATCACTTTCATGGAAAGGGCCTGCCAAGCTTCCAAAAAACTACGAGTTGCCTGAAATCTCAGCACACACTTTTTCACCCAATCTTGATGAAACTTTCAGGTAATGATCAGTACACCAATCCCACTTGGCTCGCCAAATTTCGTTCTTCTAGGTTAAACCGTTCGTAGGCAGTAACCGGTTTCATTTTGAGGTTTCACTCTGTTTTCTCCTATAGGGATACATGTATTTGGAAATCTAAATCAAACACGGTTTGTGCTAGCTCTTTAAAACTTGATACAATAAAGCAGTTCCAAGTTCTATCTCTATGGTTTGTTTGCTGTTGATGTAGCCCTAAGCAGAGACTGGCGAGAATCACTTTCATGGAAAGGGCCTGCCAAGCTTCCAAAAAACTACGAGTTGCCTGAAATCTCAGCACACACTTTTTCACCCAATCTTGATGAAACTTTCAGGTAATGATCAGTACACCAATCCCACTTGGCTCGCCAAATTTCGTTCTTCTAGGTTAAACCGTTCGTTGGCAGTAACCGGTTTCATTTTGAGGTTTCACTCTGTTTTCTCCTATAGGGATACATGTATTTGGAAGTCTAAATCAAACACGGTTTGTGCTAGCTCTTTAAAACTTGACACAATAAAGCAGTTCCAAGTTCTATCTCTATGGTTTCTTTGCTGTTGATGTAGCCCTAAGCAGAGACTGGCGAGAATCACTTTCATGGAAAGGGCCTGCCACGCTTCCAAAAAACTACGAGTTGCCTGAAATCTCAGCAAACACTTTTTCACCCAATCTTGATGAATCTTTCAGGTAATGATCAGTACACCAATCCCACTTGGCTCGCCAAATTTCGTCCTTCTAGGTTAAACACTTCGTTTGCAGTAACCGGTTTCATTTTGAGGTTTCACTCTGTTTTCTCCTATAGGGATACATGTATTTGGAAGTCTAAATCAAACACGGTTTGTGCTAGCTCTTTAAAACTTGACACAATAAAGCAGTTCTAAGTTCTATCTCTATGGTTTCTTTGCTGTGGATGTAGCCCTAAGCAGAGACTGGCGAGAATCACTTTCATGGAAAGGGCCTGCCAAGCTTCCAAAAAACTACGAGTTGCCTGAAATCTCAGCAAACACTTTTTCACCCAATCTTGATGAAACTTTCAGGTAATGATCAGTACACCAATCCCACTTGGCTCGCCAAATTTTGTTCTTCTAGGTTGAACCGTTCCTTGGCAGTAACCGGTTTCATTTTGAGGTTTCACTCTGTTTTTCCCTATAGGGATACATGTATTTGGAAGTCTAAATCAAACACGGTTTGCGCTAGCTCTTTGAAACTTGACACAATAAAGCAGTTTCAAGTTCTATCTCTATGGCTTGTTTGCTGTTGATGTAGCCCTAAGCAGCGACTGGCGAGAATCACTTTCATGGAAAGGGCCTGCCAAGCTTCCAAAAAACTACGAGTTGCCTGAAATCTCAGCACACACTTTTTCACCCAATCTTGATGAAACTTTCAGGTAATGATCAGTACACCAATCCCACTTGGCTCGCCAAATTTCCTTCTTCTAGGTTAAACCGTTCGTTGGCAGTAACCGGTTTCATTTTGAGGTTTCACTCTGTTTTCTCCTATAGGGATACATGTATTTGAACTCTAAATCAAACACGGTTTGTGCTAGCTCTTTGAAACTTGACACAATAAAGCAGTTTCAAGTTCTATCTCTATGGTTTGTTTGCTGTTGATGTAGCCCTAAGCAGATACTGGCGAGAATCACTTTCATGGAAAAGGCCTGCCAAGCTTCCAAAAAACTACGAGTTGCCTGAAATCTCAGCAAACACTTTTTCACCCAATCTTGATGAAACTTTCAGGTAATGATCAGTACACCAATCCCACTTGGCTCGCCAAATTTCGTTCTTCTAGGTTAAACCGTTCGTTGGCAGTAACCGGTTTCATTTTGAGGTTTCACTCTGTTTTCTCCTATAGGGATACATGTATTTGGAACTCTAAATCAAACACAGTTTGTGCTAGCTCTTTGAAACTTGACACAATAAAGCAGTTTCAAGTTCTATCTCTATGGTTTGTTTGCTGTTGATGTAGCCCTAAGCAGAGACTGGCGAGAATCACTTTCATGGAAAGGGCCTGCCAAGCTTCCAAAAAACTACGAGTTGCCTGAAATCTCAGCACACACTTTTTCACCCAATCTTGATGAAACTTTCAGGTAATGATCAGTACACCAATCTCACTTGGCTCGCCAAATTTCGTTCTTCTAGGTTAAACCGTTCGTTGGCAGTAACCGGTTTCATTTTGAGGTTTCACTCTGTTTTCTCCTATAGGGATACATGTATTTGGAACTCTAAATCAAACACGGTTTGTGCTAGCTCTTTGAAACTTGACACAATAAAGCAGTTTCAAGTTCTATCTCTATGGTTTGTTTGCTGTTGATGTAGCCCTAAGCAGTGACTGGCGAGAATCATTTTCATGGAAAGGGCCTGCCAAGCTTCCAAAAAACTACGAGTTGCCTGAAATCTCAGCACACACTTTTTCACCCAATCTTGATGAAACTTTCAGTTAATGATCAGTACACCAATCCCACTTGGCTTGCGAAATTTTGTTCTTCTAGGTTAAACCGTTCGTTGGCAGTAACCGGTTTCATTTTGAGGTTTCACTCTGTTTTCTCCTATAGGGATACATGTATTTGGAACTCTAAATCAAACACGGTTTGTGCTAGCTCTTTGAAACTTGACACAATAAAGCAGTTTCAAGTTCTATCTCTATGGTTTGTTTGCTGTTGATGTAGCCCTAAGCAGAGACTGGCGAGAATCACTTTCATGGAAAGGGCCTGCCAAGCTTCAAAAAAACTACGAGTTGCCTGAAATCTCAGCACACACTTTTTCACCCAATCTTGATGAAACTTTCAGGTAATCATCAGTACACCAATCCCACTTGGCTCGCCAAATTTCGTTCTTCTAGGTTAAACCGTTCGTTGGCAGTAACCAGTTCCATTTTGAGGTTTCACTCTGTTTTCTCCTATAGGGATACATGTATTTGGAACTCTAAATCAAACACTATTTGTGCTAGCTCTTTGAAACTTGACACAATAAAGCAATTTCAAGTTCTATCTCTATGGTTTGTTTGCTGTTGATGTAGCCCTAAGTAGAGACTGGCGAGAATCACTTTCATGGAAAGGGCCTGCCAAGCTTCCAAAAAACTACGAGTTGCCTGAAATCTCAGCAAACACTTTTTCACCCAATCTTGATGAAACTTTCAGGTAATGATCAGTACACCAATCCCACTTGGCTCGCCAAATTTCGTTCTTCTAGGTTAAACCGTTCGTTGGCAGTAACCGGTTTCATTTTGAGGTTTCACTCTGTTTTCTCCTATAGGGATACATGTATTTGGAAGTCTAAATCAAACACGGTTTGTGCTAGCTCTTTGAAACTTGACACAATAAAGCAGTTTCAAGTTCTATCTCTATGGTTTGTTTGCTGTTGATTTAGCCCTAAGCAGAGACTGGCGAGAATCACTTTCATGGAAAGGGCCTGCCAAGCTTCCAAAAAACTACGAGTTGCCTGAAATCTCAGCACACACTTTTTCACCCAATCTTGATGAAACTTTCAGGTAATGATCAGTACACCAATCTCACTTGGCTCGCCAAATTTCGTTCTTCTAGGTTAAACCGTTCGTTGGCAGTAACCGGTTTCATTTTGAGGTTTCACTCTGTTTTCTCCTATAGGGATACATGTATTTGGAAGTCTAAATCAAACACGGTTTGTGCTAGCTCTGTGAAACTTGACACAATAAAGCAGTTTCAAGTTCTATCTCTATGGTTTGTTTGCTGTTGATGTAGCCCTATGCAGAGACTGGCGAGAATCACTTTCATGGAAAGGGCCTGCCAAGCTTCCAAAAAACTACGAGTTGCCTGAAATCTCAGCACACACTTTTTCACCCAATCTTGATGAAACTTTCAGGTAATGATCAGTACACCAATTCCACTTGGCTCGCCAAATTTCGTTCTTCTAGGTTAAACCGTTCGTAGGCAGTAACCGGTTTCATTTTGAGGTTTCACTCTGTTTTCTCCTATAGGGATACATGTATTTGGAAATCTAAATCAAACACGGTTTGTGCTAGCTCTTTAAAACTTGATACAATAAAGCAGTTCCAAGTTCTATCTCTATGGTTTGTTTGCTGTTGATGTAGCCCTAAGCAGAGACTGGCGAGAATCACTTTCATGGAAAGGGCCTGCCAAGCTTCCAAAAAACTACGAGTTGCCTGAAATCTCAGCACACACTTTTTCACCCAATCTTGATGAAACTTTCAGGTAATGATCAGTACACCAATCCCACTTGGCTCGCCAAATTTCGTTCTTCTAGGTTAAACCGTTCGTTGGCAGTAACCGGTTTCATTTTGAGGTTTCACTCTGTTTTCTCCTATAGGGATACATGTATTTGGAAGTCTAAATCAAACACGGTTTGTGCTAGCTCTTTAAAACTTGACACAATAAAGCAGTTCCAAGTTCTATCTCTATGGTTTCTTTGCTGTTGATGTAGCCCTAAGCAGAGACTGGCGAGAATCACTTTCATGGAAAGGGCCTGCCACGCTTCCAAAAAACTACGAGTTGCCTGAAATCTCAGCAAACACTTTTTCACCCAATCTTGATGAATCTTTCAGGTAATGATCAGTACACCAATCCCACTTGGCTCGCCAAATTTCGTCCTTCTAGGTTAAACACTTCGTTTGCAGTAACCGGTTTCATTTTGAGGTTTCACTCTGTTTTCTCCTATAGGGATACATGTATTTGGAAGTCTAAATCAAACACGGTTTGTGCTAGCTCTTTAAAACTTGACACAATAAAGCAGTTCCAAGTTCTATCTCTATGGTTTCTTTGCTGTGGATGTAGCCCTAAGCAGAGACTGGCGAGAATCACTTTCATGGAAAGGGCCTGCCAAGCTTCCAAAAAACTACGAGTTGCCTGAAATCTCAGCAAACACTTTTTCACCCAATCTTGATGAAACTTTCAGGTAATGATCAGTACACCAATCCCACTTGGCTCGCCAAATTTCGTTCTTCTAGGTTAAACCGTTCCTTGGCAGTAACCGGTTTCATTTTGAGGTTTCACTCTGTTTTTCCCTATAGGGATACATGTATTTGGAAGTCTAAATCAAACACGGTTTGCGCTAGCTCTTTGAAACTTGACACAATAAAGCAGTTTCAAGTTCTATCTCTATGGCTTGTTTGCTGTTGATGTAGCCCTAAGCAGCGACTGGCGACAATCACTTTCATGGAAAGGGCCTGCCAAGCTTCCAAAAAACTACGAGTTGCCTGAAATCTCAGCACACACTTTTTCACCCAATCTTGATGAAACTTTCAGGTAATGATCAGTGCACCAATCCCACTTGGCTCGCCAAATTTCATTCTTCTAGGTTAAACCGTTCATTGGCAGTAACCAGTTTCATGTTGAGATTTCACTCTGTTTTCTCCTATAGGGATACATGTATTTGGAACTCTAAATCAAACACGGTTTGTGCTAGCTCTTTGAAACTTGACACAATAAAGCAGTTTCAAGTTCTATCTCTATGGCTTGTTTGCTGTTGATGTAGCCCTAAGCAGCGACTGGCGAGAATCACTTACATGGAAAGGGCCTGCCAAGCTTCCAAAAAACTACGAGTTGCCTGAAATCTCATCACACACTTTTTCACCCAATCTTGATGAAACTTTCAGGGAATGATCAGTACACCAATCCCACTTGGCTCGCCAAATTTCGTCCTTCTAGGTTAAACACTTCGTTTGCAGTAACCGGTTTCATTTTGAGGTTTCACTCTGTTTTCTCCTATAGGGATACATGTATTTGGAACTCTAAATCAAACACGGTTTGTGCTAGCTCTTTGAAACTTGACACAATAAAGCAGTTTCAAGTTCTATCTCTATGGTTTGTTTGCTGTTGATGTAGCCCTAAGCAGATACTGGCGAGAATCACTTTCATGGAAAAGGCCTGCCAAGCTTCCAAAAAACTACGAGTTGCCTGAAATCTCAGCAAACACTTTTTCACCCAATCTTGATGAAACTTTCAGGTAATGATCAGTACACCAATCCCACTTGGCTCGCCAAATTTCGTTCTTCTAGGTTAAACCGTTCGTTGGCAGTAACCGGTTTCATTTTGAGGTTTCACTCTGTTTTCTCCTATAGGGATACATGTATTTGGAACTCTAAATCAAACACAGTTTGTGCTAGCTCTTTGAAACTTGACACAATAAAGCAGTTTCAAGTTCTATCTCTATGGTTTGTTTGCTGTTGATGTAGCCCTAAGCAGAGACTGGCGAGAATCACTTTCATGGAAAGGGCCTGCCAAGCTTCCAAAAAACAACGAGTTGCCTGAAATCTCAGCACACACTTTTTCACCCAATCTTGATGAAACTTTCAGGTAATGATCAGTACACCAATCCCACTTGGCTCGCCAAATTTCGTTCTTCTAGGTTAAACCGTTCGTTGGCAGTAACCGGTTTCATTTTGAGGTTTCACTCTGTTTTCTCCTATAGGGATACATGTATTTGGAACTCTAAATCAAACACAGTTTGTGCTAGCTCATTGAAACTTGACACAATAAAGCAGTTTCAAGTTCTATCTCTATGGTTTGTTTGCTGTTGATGTAGCCCTAAGCAGAGACTGGCGAGAATCACTTTCATGGAAAGGGCCTGCCAAGCTTCCAAAAAACTACGAGTTGCCTGAAATCTCAGCAAACACTTTTTCACCCAATCTTGATGAAACTTTCATGTAATGATCAGTACACCAATCCCACTTGGCTCGCCAAATTTCGTTCTTCTAGGTTAAACCGTTCGTTGGCAGTAACCGGTTTCATTTTGAGGTTTCACTCTGTTTTCTCCTATAGGATACATGTATTTGGAAGTCTAAATCAAACACGGTTTGTGCTAGCTCTTTGAAACTTGACACAATAAAGCAGTTTCAAGTTCTATCTCTATGGTTTGTTTGCTGTTGATGTAGCCTAAGCAGAGACTGGCGAGAATCACTTTCATGGAAAGGGCCTGCCAAGCTTCCAAAAAACTACGAGTTGCCTGAAATCTCAGCACACACTTTTTCACCCAATCTTGATGAAACTTTCAGGTAATGATCAGTACATCAATCCCACTTGGCTCGCCAAATTTCGTTCTTCTAGGTTTAACCGTTCGTTGGCAGGAACCTGTTTCATTTTGAGGTTTCACTCTGTTTTCTCCTATAGGGATACATGTATTTGGAACTCTAAATCAAACACGGTTTTTGCTAGCTCTTTGAAACTTGACACAATAAAGCAGTTTCAAGTTCTATCTCTATGGTTTGTTTGCTGTTGATGTAGCCCTAAGCAGCAACTGGCTAGAATCACTTTCATGGAAAGTTCCTGCCAAGCTACCAAAAGCTATGAGTTGCCTGAAATCTCAGCACACACTTTTTCACCCAATCTTGATGAAACTTTCAGGTAATGATCAGTACACCAATCCCACTTGGCTCGCCAAATTTCGTTCTTCTAGGTTAAACCGTTCGTAGGCAGTAACCGGTTTCATTTTGAGGTTTCACTCTGTTTTCTCCTATAGGGATACATGTATTTGGAAATCTAAATCAAACACGGTTTGTGCTAGCTCTTTAAAACTTGATACAATAAAGCAGTTCCAAGTTCTATCTCTATGGTTTGTTTGCTGTTGATGTAGCCCTAAACAGAGACTGGCGAGAATCACTTTCATGGAAAGGGCCTGCCAAGCTTCCAAAAAACTACGAGTTGCCTGAAATCTCAGCACACACTTTTTCACCCAATCTTGATGAAACTTTCAGGTAATGATCAGTACACCAATCCCACTTGGCTTGCCAAATTTCGTTCTTCTAGGTTAAACCGTTCATTGGCAGTAACCGGTTTCATTTTGAGGTTTCACTCTCTTTTCTCCTATAGGGATACATGTATTTGGAAGTCTAAATCAAACACGGTTTGTGCTAGCTCTTTGAAACTTGACACAACAAAGCAGTTTCAAGTTCTATCTCTATGGTTTGTTTGCTGTTGATGTAGCCCTAAGCAGAGACTGGCGAGAATCACTTTCATGGAAAGGGCCTGCCAAGCTTCCAAAAAACTACGAGTTGCCTGAAATCTCAGCACACACTTTTTCACCCAATCTTGATGAAACTTTCAGGTAATGATCAGTACACCAATCCCACTTGGCTCGCCAAATTTCGTTCTTCTAGGTTAAACCGTTCGTTGGCAGTAACCGGTTTCATTTTGAGGTTTCACTCTGTTTTCTCCTATAGGGAGACATGTATTTGGAACTCTAAATCAAACACGGTTTGTGCTAGCTCTTTGAAACTTGACACAATAGCAGTTTCAAGTTCTATCTCTATGATTTGTTTGCTGTTGATGTAGCCCTAAGCAGAGAATGGCGAGAATCACTTACATGGAAAGGGCCTGCCAAGCTTCCAAAAAGCTACGAGTTACCTGAAATCTCAGCAAACACTTTTTCACCCAATCTTGATGAAACTTTCAGGTAATGATCCGTACACCAATCCCACTTGGCTCGCCAAATTTCGTTCTTCTAGGTTAAACCCTTCGTTTGCAGTAACCGGTTTCATTTTGAGGTTTCACTCTGTTTTCTCCTATAGGGATACATGTATTTGGAAGTCTAAATCAAACACGGTTTGTGCTAGCTCTTTAAAACTTGACACAATAAAGCAGTTCCAAGTTCTATCTCTATGGTTTGTTTGCTGTTGATGTAGCCCTGAGCAGAGACTGGCGAGAATCACTTTCATGGAAAGGGCCTGCCACGCTTCCAAAAAACTACGAGTTGCCTGAAATCTCAGCAAACACTTTTTCACCCAATCTTGATGAAACTTTCAGGTAATGATCAGTACACCAATCCCACTTGGCTCGCCAAATTTCGTCCTTCTAGGTTAAACACTTCGTTTGCAGTAACCGGTTTCATTTTGAGGTTTCAATCTGTTTTCTCCTATAGGGATACATGTATTTGGAACTCTAAATCAAACACGGTTTGTGCTAGCTCTTTGAAACTTGACACAATAAAGCAGTTTCAAGTTCTATCTCTATGGTTTGTTTGCTGTTGATGTAGCCCTAAGCAGAGACTGGCGAGAATCACTTTCATGGAAAGGGCCTGCCAAGCTTCCAAAAAACTACGAATTGCCTGAAATCTCAGCACACACTTTTTCACCCAATCTTGATGAAACTTTCAGGTAATCATCAGTACACCAATCCCACTTGGCTCGCCAAATTTCGTTCTTCTAGGTTAAACCGTTCGATGGCAGTAACCGGTTTCATTTTGAGGTTTCACTCTGTTTTCTCCTATAGGGATACATGTATTTGGAACTCTAAATCAAACACGATTTGTGCTAGCTCTTTGAAACTTGAAACAATAAAGCAGTTTCAAGTTCTATCTCTATGGTTTGTTTGCTGTTGATGTAGCCCTAAGCAGAGACTGGCGAGAATCACTTTCATGGAAAGGGCCTGCCAAGCTTCAAAAAAACTACGAGTTGCCTGAAATCTCAGCACACACTTTTTCACCCAATCTTGATGAAACTTTCAGGTAATGATCAGTACACCAATCCCACTTGGCTCGAAAAATTTCGTTCTTCTAGTTTAACCGTTCGTTGGCAGTAACCGGTTTCATTTTGAGGTTTCACTCTGTTTTCTGTTATAGGGATACATGTATTTGGAACTCTAAATCAAACACGGTTTGTGCTAGCTCTTTGAAACTTGACACAATAAAGCAGTTTCAAGTTCTATCTCTATGGTTTCTTTGCTGTTGATGTAGCCCTAAGCAGAGACTGGCGAAAATCACTTTCATGGAAAGGGCCTGCCAAGCTTCCAAAAAACTACGAGTTGCCTGAAATTTCAGCACACACTTTTTCACCCAATCTTGATGAAACTTTCAGGTAATGATCAGTACACCAATCCCACTTGGCTCGCGAAATTTTGTTCTTCTAGGTTAAACCGTCGTTGGCAGTAACCGGTTTCATTTTGAGGTTTCACTCTGTTTTCTCCTATAGGGATACATGTATTTGGAACTCTAAATCAAACAAGGTTTGTGCTAGCTCATTGAAACTTGACACAATAAAGCAGTTTCAAGTTCTATCTCTATGGTTTGTTTGCTGTTGATGTAGCCCTAAGCAGAGACTGGCGAGAATCACTTTCATGGAAAGGGCCTGCCAAGCTTCCAAAAAACTACGAGTTGCCTGAAATCTCAGCACACACTTTTTCACCCAATCTTGATGAAACTTTCATGTAATGATCAGTACACCAATCCCACTTGGCTCGCCAAATTTCGTTCTTCTAGGTTAAACCGTTCGTTGGCAGTAACCGGTTTCATTTTGAGGTTTCACTCTGTTTTCTCCTATAGGGATACATGTATTTGGAAGTCTAAATCAAACACGGTTTGTGCTAGCTCTTTGATACTTGACACAATAAAGCAGTTTCAAGTTCTATCTCTATGGTTTGTTTGCTGTTGATGTAGCCCTAAGCAGAGACTGGCGAGAATCACTTTCATGGAAAGGGCCTGCCAAGCTTCCAAAAAACTACGAGTTGCCTGAAATCTCAGCACACACTTTTTCACCCAATCTTGATGAAACTTTCAGGTAATGATCAGTACATCAATCCCACTTGGCTCGCCAAATTTCGTTCTTCTAGGTTTAACCGTTCGTTGGCAGGAACCTGTTTCATTTTGAGGTTTCACTCTGTTTTCTCCTATAGGGATACATGTATTTGGAACTCTAAATCAAACACGGTTTTTGCTAGCTCTTTGAAACTTGACAAAATAAAGCAGTTTCAAGTTCTATCTCTATGGTTTGTTTGCTGTTGATGTAGCCCTAAGCAGCAACTGGCTAGAATCACTTTCATGGAAAGTTCCTGCCAAGCTACCAAAAGCTATGAGTTGCCTGAAATCTCAGCACACACTTTTTCACCCAATCTTGATGAAACTTTCAGGTAATGATCAGTACACCAATCCCACTTGGCTCGCCAAATTTCGTTCTTCTAGGTTAAACCGTTCGTAGGCAGTAACCGGTTTCATTTTGAGGTTTCACTCTGTTTTCTCCTATAGGGATACATGTATTTGGAAATCTAAATCAAACACGGTTTGTGCTAGCTCTTTAAAACTTGATACAATAAAGCAGTTCCAAGTTCTATCTCTATGGTTTGTTTGCTGTTGATGTAGCCCTAAACAGAGACTGGCGAGAATCACTTTCATGGAAAGGGCCTGCCAAGCTTCCAAAAAACTACGAGTTGCCTGAAATCTCAGCACACACTTTTTCACCCAATCTTGATGAAACTTTCAGGTAATGATCAGTACACCAATCCCACTTGGCTTGCCAAATTTCGTTCTTCTAGGTTAAACCGTTCATTGGCAGTAACCGGTTTCATTTTGAGGTTTCACTCTCTTTTCTCCTATAGGGATACATGTATTTGGAAGTCTAAATCAAACACGGTTTGTGCTAGCTCTTTGAAACTTGACACAACAAAGCACTTTCAAGTTCTATCTCTATGGTTTGTTTGCTGTTGATGTAGCCCTAAGCAGAGACTGGCGAGAATCACTTTCATGGAAAGGGCCTGCCAAGCTTCCAAAAAACTACGAGTTGCCTGAAATCTCAGCACACACTTTTTCACCCAATCTTGATGAAACTTTCAGGTAATGATCAGTACACCAATCCCACTTGGCTCGCCAAATTTCGTTCTTCTAGGTTAAACCGTTCGTTGGCAGTAACCGGTTTCATTTTGAGGTTTCACTCTGTTTTCTCCTATAGGGAGACATGTATTTGGAACTCTAAATCAAACACGGTTTGTGCTAGCTCTTTGAAACTTGACACAATAGCAGTTTCAAGTTCTATCTCTATGATTTGTTTGCTGTTGATGTAGCCCTAAGCAGAGAATGGCGAGAATCACTTACATGGAAAGGGCCTGCCAAGCTTCCAAAAAGCTACGAGTTACCTGAAATCTCAGCAAACACTTTTTCACCCAATCTTGATGAAACTTTCAGGTAATGATCCGTACACCAATCCCACTTGGCTCGCCAAATTTCGTTCTTCTAGGTTAAACCCTTCGTTTGCAGTAACCGGTTTCATTTTGAGGTTTCACTCTGTTTTCTCCTATAGGGATACATGTATTTGGAAGTCTAAATCAAAAACGGTTTGTGCTAGCTCTTTAAAACTTGACACAATAAAGCAGTTCCAAGTTCTATCTCTATGGTTTGTTTGCTGTTGATGTAGCCCTGAGCAGAGACTGGCGAGAATCACTTTCATGGAAAGGGCCTGCCACGCTTCCAAAAAACTACGAGTTGCCTGAAATCTCAGCAAACACTTTTTCACCCAATCTTGATGAAACTTTCAGGTAATGATCAGTACACCAATCCCACTTGGCTCGC
The DNA here is from genome assembly GCF_052094955.1 of Ictidomys tridecemlineatus. NCBI lineage: Eukaryota > Metazoa > Chordata > Mammalia > Rodentia > Sciuridae > Ictidomys > Ictidomys tridecemlineatus. The sequence goes on from NW_027524881.1 coordinate 15,967, forward strand.
CAAATTTCGTCCTTCTAGGTTAAACACTTCGTTTGCAGTAACCGGTTTCATTTTGAGGTTTCACTCTGTTTTCTCCTATAGGGATACATGTATTTGGAACTCTAAATCAAACACGGTTTGTGCTAGCTCTTTGAAACTTGACACAATAAAGCAGTTTCAAGTTCTATCTCTATGGTTTGTTTGCTGTTGATGTAGCCCTAAGCAGAGACTGGCGAGAATCACTTTCATGGAAAGGGCCTGCCAAGCTTCCAAAAACTACGAATTGCCTGAAATCTCAGCACACACTTTTTCACCCAATCTTGATGAAACTTTCAGGTAATCATCAGTACACCAATCCCACTTGGCTCGCCAAATTTCGTTCTTCTAGGTTAAACCGTTCGATGGCAGTAACCGGTTTCATTTTGAGGTTTCACTCTGTTTTCTCCTATAGGGATACATGTATTTGGAACTCTAAATCAAACACGATTTGTGCTAGCTCTTTGAAACTTGAAACAATAAAGCAGTTTCAAGTTCTATCTCTATGGTTTGTTTGCTGTTGATGTAGCCCTAAGCAGAGACTGGCGAGAATCACTTTCATGGAAAGGGCCTGCCAAGCTTCAAAAAAACTACGAGTTGCCTGAAATCTCAGCACACACTTTTTCACCCAATCTTGATGAAACTTTCAGGTAATGATCAGTACACCAATCCCACTTGGCTCGAAAAATTTCGTTCTTCTAGTTTAAACCGTTCGTTGGCAGTAACCGGTTTCATTTTGAGGTTTCACTCTGTTTTCTGTTATAGGGATACATGTATTTGGAACTCTAAATCAAACACGGTTTGTGCTAGCTCTTTGAAACTTGACACAATAAAGCAGTTTCAAGTTCTATCTCTATGGTTTCTTTGCTGTTGATGTAGCCCTAAGCAGAGACTGGCGAAAATCACTTTCATGGAAAGGGCCTGCCAAGCTTCCAAAAAACTACGAGTTGCCTGAAATTTCAGCACACACTTTTTCACCCAATCTTGATGAAACTTTCAGGTAATTATCAGTACACCAATCCCACTTGGCTCGCGAAATTTTGTTCTTCTAGGTTAAACCGTTCGTTGGCAGTAACCGGTTTCATTTTGAGGTTTCACTCTGTTTTCTCCTATAGGGATACATGTATTTGGAACTCTAAATCAAACACGGTTTGTGCTAGCTCATTGAAACTTGACACAATAAAGCAGTTTCAAGTTCTATCTCTATGGTTTGTTTGCTGTTGATGTAGCCCTAAGCAGAGACTGGCGAGAATCACTTTCATTGAAAGGGCCTGCCAAGCTTCCAAAAAACTACAAGTTTCCTGAAATCTCAGCACACACTTTTTCACCCAATCTTGATGAAACTTTCAGTTAATGATCAGTACACCAATCCCACTTGGCTCGCCAAATTTCGTTCTTCTAGGTTAAACCGTTCGTTGGCAGTAACCGGTTTCATTTTGAGGTTTCACTCTGTTTTCTCCTATAGGGATACATGTATTTGGAACTCTAAATCAAACACGGTTTGTACTAGCTCTTTGAAACTTGACACAATAAAGCAGTTTCAAGTTCTATCTCTATGGTTTGTTTGCTGTTGATGTAGCCCTAAGCAGAGACTGGCGAGAATCACTTTCATGGAAAGGGCCTGCCAAGCTTCCAAAAAACTACGAGTTGCCTGAAATCTCAGCACACACTTTTTCACCCAATCTTGATGAAACTTTCAGGTAATCATCAGTACACCAATCCCACTTGGCTCGCCAAATTTCGTTCTTCTAGGTTAAACCATTCGATGGCAGTAACCGGTTTCATTTTGAGGTTTCACTCTGTTGTCTCCTATAGGGATACATGTATTTGGAACTCTAAATCAAACACGATTTGTGCTAGCTCTTTGAAACTTGACACAATAAAGCAGTTTCAAGTTCTATCTCTGTGGTTTGTTTGCTGTTGATGTAGCCCTAAGCAGAGACTGGCGAGAATCACTTTCATGGAAAGGGCCTGCCAAGCTTCCAAAAAACTACGAGTTGCCTGAAATCTCAGCACACACTTTTTCACCCAATCTTGATGAAACTTTCAGGTAATGATCAGTACACCAATCCCACTTGGCTCACCAAATTTCGTTCTTCTAGGTTAAACCGTTCGTTGGCAGTAACCGGTTTCATTTTGAGGTTTCACTCTGTTTTCTCCTATAGGGATACATGTATTTGGAACTCTAAATCAAACACGGTTTGTGCTAGCTCTTTGAAACTTGACACAATAAACAGTTTCAAGTTCTATCTCTATGGTTTGTTTGCTGTTGATGTAGCCCTAAGCAGAGACTGGCGAGAATCACTTTTATGGAAAGGGCCTGCCAGCTTCCAAAAAACTACGAGTTGCCTGAAATTTCAGCACACACTTTTTCACCCAATCTTGATGAAACTTTCAGGTAATTATCAGTACACCAATCCCACTTGGCTGGCGAAATTTTGTTCTTCTAGGTTAAACCGTTCGTTGGCAGTAACCGGTTTCATTTTGAGGTTTCACTCTGTTTTCTCCTATAGGGATACATGTATTTGGAACTCTAAATCAAACACGGTTTGTGCTAGCTCATTGAAACTTGACACAATAAAGCAGTTTCAAGTTCTATCTCTATGGTTTGTTTGCTGTTGATGTAGCCCTAAGCAGAGACTGGCGAGAATCACTTTCATGGAAAGGGCCTGCCAAGCTTCCAAAAAACTACGAGTTGCCTGAAATCTCAGCACACACTTTTTCCCCAATCTTGATGAAACTTTCAGTTAATGATCAGTAAACCAATCCCACTTGGCTCACCAAATTTCGTTCTTCTAGGTTAAACCGTTCGTTGGCAGTAACCGGTTTCATTTTGAGGTTTCACTGTGTTTTCTCCTATAGGGATACATGTATTTGGAACTCTAAATCAAACACGGTTTGTACTAGCTCTTTGAAACTTGACACAATAAAGCAGTTTCAAGTTCTATCTCTATGGTTTGTTTGCTGTTGATGTAGCCCTAAGCAGAGACTGGCGAGAATCACTTTCATAGAAAGGGCCTGCCAAGCTTCCAAAAAACTACGAGTTGCCTGAAATCTCAGCAAACACTTTTTCACCCAATCTTGATGAAACTTTCAGGTAATTATCAGTACACCAATCCCACTTGGCTCGCGAAATTTTGTTCTTCTAGGTTAAACCGTTCGTTGGCAGTGACCGGTTTCATTTTGAGGTTTCACTCTGTTTTCTCCTATAGGGATACATGTATTTGGAACTCTAAATCAAACACGGTTTGTGCTAGCTCTTTGAAACTTGACACAATAAAGCAGTTTCAAGTTCTATCTCTATGGTTTGTTTGCTGTTGATGTAGCCCTAAGCAGAGACTGGCGAGAATCACTTTCATGGAAAGGGCCTGCCAAGCTTCCAAAAAACTACGAGTTGCCTGAAATCTCAGCACACACTTTTTCACCCAATCTTGATGAAACTTTCAGGTAATCATCAGTACACCAATCCCACTTGGCTCGCCAAATTTCGTTCTTCTAGGTTAAACCGTTCGATGGCAGTAACCGGTTTCATTTTGAGGTTTCACTCTGTTGTCTCCTATAGGGATACATGTATTTGGAACTCTAAATCAAACACGATTTGTGCTAGCTCTTTGAAACTTGACACAATAAAGCAGTTTCAAGTTCTATCTCTGTGGTTTGTTTGCTGTTGATGTAGCCCTAAGCAGAGACTGGCGAGAATCACTTTCATGGAAAGGGCCTGCCAAGCTTCCAAAAAACTACGAGTTGCCTGAAATCTCAGCACACACTTTTTCACCCAATCTTGATGAAACTTTCAGGTAATGATCAGTACACCAATCCCACTTGGCTCGCCAAATTTCGTTCTTCTAGGTTAAACCGTTCGTTGGCAGTAACCGGTTTCATTTTGAGGTTTCACTCTGTTTTCTCCTATAGGGATACATGTATTTGGAACTCTAAATCAAACACGGTTTGTGCTAGCTCTTTGAAACTTGACACAATAAACAGTTTCAAGTTCTATCTCTATGGTTTGTTTGCTGTTGATGTAGCCCTAAGCAGAGACTGGCGAGAATCACTTTTATGGAAAGGGCCTGCCAAGCTTCCAAAAAACTACGAGTTGCCTGAAATTTCAGCACACACTTGTTCACCCAATCTTGATGAAACGTTCAGGTAATTATCAGTACACCAATCCCACTTGGCTGGCGAAATTTTGTTCTTCTAGGTTAAACCGTTCGTTGGCAGTAACCGGTTTCATTTTGAGGTTTCACTCTGTTTTCTCCTATAGGGATACATGTATTTGGAACTCTAAATCAAACACGGTTTGTGCTAGCTCATTGAAACTTGACACAATAAAGCAGTTTCAAGTTCTATCTCTATGGTTTGTTTGCTGTTGATGTAGCCCTAAGCAGAGACTGGCGAGAATCACTTTCATGGAAAGGGCCTGCCAAGCTTCCAAAAAACTACGAGTTGCCTGAAATCTCAGCACACACTTTTTCCCCAATCTTGATGAAACTTTCAGTTAATGATCAGTAAACCAATCCCACTTGGCTCACCAAATTTCGTTCTTCTAGGTTAAACCGTTCGTTGGCAGTAACCGGTTTCATTTTGAGGTTTCACTCTGTTTTCTCCTATAGGGATACATGTATTTGGAACTCTAAATCAAACACGGTTTGTACTAGCTCTTTGAAACTTGACACAATAAAGCAGTTTCAAGTTCTATCTCTATGGTTTGTTTACTGTTGATGTAGCCCTAAGCAGAGACTGGCGAGAATCACTTTCATAGAAAGGGCCTGCCAAGCTTCCAAAAAACTACGAGTTGCCTGAAATCTCAGCAAACACTTTTTCACCCAATCTTGATGAAACTTTCAGGTAATTATCAGTACACCCAATCCCACTTGGCTCGCGAAATTTTGTTCTTCTAGGTTAAACCGTTCGTTGGCAGTGACCGGTTTCATTTTGAGGTTTCACTCTGTTTTCTCCTATAGGGATACATGTATTTGGAACTCTAAATCAAACACGGTTTGTGCTAGCTCATTGAAACTTGACACAATAAAGCAGTTTCAAGTTCTATCTCTATGGTTTGTTTGCTGTTGATGTAGCCCTAAGCAGAGACTGGCGAGAATCACTTTCATTGAAAGGGCCTGCCAAGCTTCCAAAAAACTACAAGTTGCCTGAAATCTCAGCACACACTTTTTCACCCAATCTTGATGAAACTTTCAGTTAATGATCAGTACACCAATCCCACTTGGCTCTCCAAATTTCGTTCTTCTAGGTTAAACCGTTCGTTGGCAGTAACCGGTTTCATTTAAGGGCCTGCCAAGCTTCCAAAAAACTACAAGTTGCCTGAAATCTCAGCACACACTTTTTCACCCAATCTTGATGAAACTTTCAGTTAATGATCAGTACACCAATCCCACTTGGCTCGCCAAATTTCGTTCTTCTAGGTTAAACCGTTCGTTGGCAGTAACCGGTTTCATTTTGAGGTTTCACTCTGTTTTCTCCTATAGGGATACATGTATTTGGAACTCTAAATCAAACACGGTTTGTACTAGCTCTTTGAAACTTGACACAATAAAGCAGTTTCAAGTTCTATCTCTATGGTTTGTTTGCTGTTGATGTAGCCCTAAGCAGAGACTGGCGAGAATCACTTTCATGGAAAGGGCCTGCCAAGCTTCCAAAAAACTACGAGTTGCCTGAAATCTCAGCACACACTTTTTCCCCAATCTTGATGAAACTTTCAGTTAATGATCAGTAAACCAATCCCACTTGGCTCACCAAATTTCGTTCTTCTAGGTTAAACCGTTCGTTGGCAGTAACCGGTTTCATTTTGAGGTTTCACTGTGTTTTCTCCTATAGGGATACATGTATTTGGAACTCTAAATCAAACACGGTTTGTACTAGCTCTTTGAAACTTGACACAATAAAGCAGTTTCAAGTTCTATCTCTATGGTTTGTTTGCTGTTGATGTAGCCCTAAGCAGAGACTGGCGAGAATCACTTTCATAGAAAGGGCCTGCCAAGCTTCCAAAAAACTACGAGTTGCCTGAAATCTCAGCAAACACTTTTTCACCCAATCTTGATGAAACTTTCAGGTAATTATCAGTACACCAATCCCACTTGGCTCGCGAAATTTTGTTCTTCTAGGTTAAACCGTTCGTTGGCAGTGACCGGTTTCATTTTGAGGTTTCACTCTGTTTTCTCCTATAGGGATACATGTATTTGGAACTCTAAATCAAACACGGTTTGTGCTAGCTCTTTGAAACTTGACACAATAAAGCAGTTTCAAGTTCTATCTCTATGGTTTGTTTGCTGTTGATGTAGCCCTAAGCAGAGACTGGCGAGAATCACTTTCATGGAAAGGGCCTGCCAAGCTTCCAAAAAACTACGAGTTGCCTGAAATCTCAGCACACACTTTTTCACCCAATCTTGATGAAACTTTCAGGTAATCATCAGTACACCAATCCCACTTGGCTCGCCAAATTTCGTTCTTCTAGGTTAAACCGTTCGATGGCAGTAACCGGTTTCATTTTGAGGTTTCACTCTGTTGTCTCCTATAGGGATACATGTATTTGGAACTCTAAATCAAACACGATTTGTGCTAGCTCTTTGAAACTTGACACAATAAAGCAGTTTCAAGTTCTATCTCTGTGGTTTGTTTGCTGTTGATGTAGCCCTAAGCAGAGACTGGCGAGAATCACTTTCATGGAAAGGGCCTGCCAAGCTTCCAAAAAACTACGAGTTGCCTGAAATCTCAGCACACACTTTTTCACCCAATCTTGATGAAACTTTCAGGTAATGATCAGTACACCAATCCCACTTGGCTCGCCAAATTTCGTTCTTCTAGGTTAAACCGTTCGTTGGCAGTAACCGGTTTCATTTTGAGGTTTCACTCTGTTTTCTCCTATAGGGATACATGTATTTGGAACTCTAAATCAAACACGGTTTGTGCTAGCTCTTTGAAACTTGACACAATAAACAGTTTCAAGTTCTATCTCTATGGTTTGTTTGCTGTTGATGTAGCCCTAAGCAGAGACTGGCGAGAATCACTTTTATGGAAAGGGCCTGCCAAGCTTCCAAAAAACTACGAGTTGCCTGAAATTTCAGCACACACTTGTTCACCCAATCTTGATGAAACGTTCAGGTAATTATCAGTACACCAATCCCACTTGGCTGGCGAAATTTTGTTCTTCTAGGTTAAACCGTTCGTTGGCAGTAACCGGTTTCATTTTGAGGTTTCACTCTGTTTTCTCCTATAGGGATACATGTATTTGGAACTCTAAATCAAACACGGTTTGTGCTAGCTCATTGAAACTTGACACAATAAAGCAGTTTCAAGTTCTATCTCTATGGTTTGTTTGCTGTTGATGTAGCCCTAAGCAGAGACTGGCGAGAATCACTTTCATGGAAAGGGCCTGCCAAGCTTCCAAAAAACTACGAGTTGCCTGAAATCTCAGCACACACTTTTTCCCCAATCTTGATGAAACTTTCAGTTAATGATCAGTAAACCAATCCCACTTGGCTCACCAAATTTCGTTCTTCTAGGTTAAACCGTTCGTTGGCAGTAACCGGTTTCATTTTGAGGTTTCACTCTGTTTTCTCCTATAGGGATACATGTATTTGGAACTCTAAATCAAACACGGTTTGTACTAGCTCTTTGAAACTTGACACAATAAAGCAGTTTCAAGTTCTATCTCTATGGTTTGTTTACTGTTGATGTAGCCCTAAGCAGAGACTGGCGAGAATCACTTTCATAGAAAGGGCCTGCCAAGCTTCCAAAAAACTACGAGTTGCCTGAAATCTCAGCAAACACTTTTTCACCCAATCTTGATGAAACTTTCAGGTAATTATCAGTACACCAATCCCACTTGGCTCGCGAAATTTTGTTCTTCTAGGTTAAACCGTTCGTTGGCAGTGACCGGTTTCATTTTGAGGTTTCACTCTGTTTTCTCCTATAGGGATACATGTATTTGGAACTCTAAATCAAACACGGTTTGTGCTAGCTCATTGAAACTTGACACAATAAAGCAGTTTCAAGTTCTATCTCTATGGTTTGTTTGCTGTTGATGTAGCCCTAAGCAGAGACTGGCGAGAATCACTTTCATGGAAAGGGCCTGCCAAGCTTCCAAAAAACTTCGAGTTGCCTGAAATCTCAGCACACACTTTTTCACCCAATCTTGATGAAACTTTCAGGTTATGATCAGTACACCAATCCCACTTGGCTCGCCAAATTTCGTTCTTCTAGGTTCAACGGTTCGTTGGCAGTAACCGGTTTCATTTTGAGGTTTCACTCTGTTTTCTGTTATAGGGATACATGTATTTGGAACTCTAAATCAAACACGGTTTGTGCTAGCTCTTTGAAACTTGACACAATAAAGCAGTTTCAAGTTCTATCTCTATGGTTTGTTTGCTGTTGATGTAGCCCTAAGCAGAGACTGGCGAGAATCACTTTCATGGAAAGGGCCTGCCAAGCTTCCAAAAAACTATGAGTTGCCTGAAATATCAGCACACACTTTTTCACCCAATCTTGATGAAACTTTCAGGTAATGATCAGTACACCAATCCCACTTGGCTCACCAAATTTCGTTCTTCTAGGTTAAACCGTTCGTTGGCAGTAACCGGTTTCATTTTGAGGTTTCACTCTGTTTTCTCCTATAGGGATACATGTATTTGGAACTCTAAATCAAACACGGTTTGTGCTAGCTCTTTGAAACTTGACACAATAAAGCAGTTTCAAGTTCTATCTCTATGGTTTGTTTGCTGTTGATGTAGCCCTAAGCAGAGACTGGCGAGAATCACTTTCATGGCAAGGGCCTGCCAAGCTTCCAAAAAACTACGAGTTGCCTGAAATCTCAGCACACACTTTTTCACCCAATCTTGATGAAACTTTCAGGTAATCATCAGTACACCAATCCCACTTGGCTCGCCATATTTCGTTCTTCTAGGTTAAACCGTTCGTTGGCAGTAACCGGTTTCATTTTGAGGTTTCACTCTGTTTTCTCCTATAGGGATACATGTTTTTGGAACTCTAAATCAAACACGATTTGTGCTAGCTCTTTGAAACTTGACAAAATAAAGCAGTTTCAAGTTCTATCTCTATGGTTTGTTTGCTGTTGATGTAGCCCTAAGCAGAGACTGGCGAGAATCACTTTCATGGAAAGGGCCTGCCAAGCTTCCAAAAAAGTACGAGTTGCCTGAAATCTCAGCACACACTTTTTCACCCAATCTTGATGAAACTTTCAGGTAATGATCAGTACACCAATCCCACTTTGCTCGCCAAATTTCGTTCTTCTAGGTTAAACCGTTCGTTGGCAGTAACCGGTTTCATTTTGAGGTTTCACTCTGTTTTCTCCTATAGGGATACATGTATTTGGAAGTCTAAATCAAACACGGTTTGTGCTAGCTCTTTGAAACATGACACAATAAAGCAGTTTCAAGTTCTATCTCTATGGTTTGTTTGCTGTTGATGTAGCCCTAAGCAGAGACTGGCGAGAATCACTTTCATGGAAAGGGCCTGCCAAGCTTCCAAAAAACTACGAGTTGCCTGAAATCTCAGCACACACTTTTTCACCCAATCTTGATGAAACTTTCAAGTAATGATCAGTACACCAATCCCACTTGGCTCGCCAAATTTCGTTCTTCTAGGTTAAACCGTTCGTTGGCAGTAACCGGTTTCATTTTGAGGTTTCACTCTGTTTTCTCCTATAGGGATACATGTATTTGGAACTCTAAATCAAACACGGTTTGTGCTAGCTCTTTGAAACTTGACACAATAAAGCAATTTCAAGTTCTATCTCTATGGTTTGTTTGCTGTTGATGTAGCCCAAAGCAGAGACTGGCGAGAATCACTTTCATGGAAAGGGCCTGACAAGCTTCCAAAAAACTACGAGTTGCCTGAAATCTCAGCACACACTTTTTCACCCAATCTTGATGAAACTTTCAGGTAATGATCAGTACACCAATCCCACTTGGCTCGCCAAATTTCGTTCTTCTAGGTTAAACCGTTCGTTGGCAGTAACCGGTTTCATTTTGTGGTTTCACTCTGTTTTCTCCTATAGGGATACATGTATCTGGAAGTCTAAATCAAACACGGTTTGTGCTAGCTCTTTGAAACTTGACACAATAAAGCAGTTTCAAGTTCTATCTCTATGGTTTGTTTGCTGTTGATGTAGCCCTAAGCAGAGACTGGCGAGAATCACTTTCATGGAAAGGGCCTGCCAAGCTTCCAAAAAACTACGAGTTGCCTGAAATCTCAGCAAACACTTTTTCACCCAATCTTGATGATACTTTCAGGTAATGATCAGTACACCAATTCCACTTGGCTCGCCAAATTTCGTTCTTCTAGGTTAAAGCGTTCGTTGGCAGTAACCGGTTACATTTTGAGGTTTCACTCTGTTTTCTCCTATAGGGATACATGTATTTGGAACTCTAAATCAAACACGGTTTGTGCTAGCTCTTTGAAACTTGACACAATAAAGCAGTTTCAAGTTCTATCTCTATGGTTTGTTTGCTGTTGATGTAGCCCTAAGCAGAGACTGGCGAGAATCACTTTCATGGCAAGGGCCTGCCAAGCTTCCAAAAAACTACGAGTTGCCTGAAATCTCAGCACACACTTTTTCACCCAATCTTGATGAAACTTTCAGGTAATCATCAGTACACCAATCCCACTTGGCTCGCCAAATTTCGTTCTTCTAGGTTAAACCGTTCGTTGGCAGTAACCGGTTTCATTTTGAGGTTTCACTCTGTTTTCTGCTATAGGGATACATGTTTTTGGAACTCTAAATCAAACACGA